>NC_133297.1:19930172-20150134 GCF_005239225.2 Populus alba | reverse complement strand
CCGTTCAATAGTGGACCTTCATCATCAGAGTTTAAGATGTATGTGAGGTATCCCGTACATCCCTTTCTTAAAATTTTTTGAGTTGTTACCACCGATATTAAAGCATTCAGTTTGATAACTCTCTCTTCCTTCAAAAGTCATTTTTCTCGCCCTTAGGTGTTTGGAAAGTAACAGTTTTAGCATAACAATCTATTAGAGCCTTGTATTTACTCAACCAATCCATGCCTAATATTATGTCAAAAATCATGCAGCTCTAAGGGAATCAAGTCCTACTTCTGTTTCATACCCGGATAAACTAACCCCTACATCCACATATACAATATTTGTTTCAACCATGTTTCCCATTGGAGTTCCAATTACAAATCCCTTCTCTACTAGTTTCTACTTCTTCTTTCTCAAGTTTAGCAACAATTCTCTTAGCAATGAATGAGTGGGTGGCACCCGGATCAAACAACACAATGCACATTAAAATCATTCAATAGTAGTGTACCTGCCACCACATCCGATGCACCCTGGCCTCCTCCTGTGTCAGGTGGAAGACCCTCCCCGGGGTCCGATCATTTTGTGCCCTCGGCTTCCCTCGACTGGAGTTTGCCCCTGATTGAGAAGATCTCACTGGCCTATTAACAGTGACTGACTGTTTGGTGGCTCTGACTGGGCTGTCTATAACTCTGCACTTGTCCGGTGTTCCGTTTGGGGGCAGTCCATCTTGTAATGACCTCTACCACCACAGAAATGACACCCTTGACTAAGATACTGGCAGTTCCTCCACCTATGACCTCTCCTCTGCACACAAAAACATCTCCCAGGGGAACTGAGCAGTCCCCAGGGTGTTTTTGTCCACACTTTACACAAAAAGGATAGTCCACACCCTTGCGGTCACCGGCCCCAGTAGAAGAGTTTGCCCTCGAGTGCGATTGTCCAACCATCACTCTCCCACTAGACTGCTGGTAAGGCGGTAATATCAAATTCCCCCTTTTTTCATGCTACTCAAACACTCCACTTTTTCCTTTCTTCGGGTGCGGTGGTCTGCCGCTGAAATAATCCCCATCTCTCTTTTTGCTTATACCCTGATACCCACCTTGGCTTTCTCCAATACACGCCTCTAGAGCTTGTGCAGCCTCAATCAACTCCCTCACCGATTTAAATCGCAAAGCTATCAATCCTTGTCTCAAATCTTGTCGTAAACCATCTCTCAACTTTTCAATCATATGTTCCTCTGTCGGCACATAATGTGGGGCGAACAAAGAGAGGTCATGGAATCTCCTTTCGTACTCCAATACTGACATATCACCCTGTCTTAATGCCAAGAACTCTTGTTCCTTCACCTTGCGATGATACTTGGAATAAAACTGATTCTCAAACTCTATCTTGAAGTCACTCCAAGTTAGCGTCTCAGTCACACGCCTCAGCTGAACCGTTTCCCACCATGTCATGGCCCTATCAGACAGTAACTGGGTTGCACAATTTACCCTCAAACCCTCGGGTATGCTTATTTGAATCATTGTCTTCTCTACCTTCCTGATCCATCTTCCAGCTATCTCTGCATCTTTCTCCCCCATATACGGTTCACAACCCATTTCCCTCATACTCTTGACTAGTCGCACCAGTGGCACCACATTATCCATGGTCATGCTAGTCATAGGGGCTGGTGGTGGAATCTGCGTGGTGGGAGTTGTTTGTGCCGCTGAACTAGCCATGCCCTCCATCACTGCTTTAACTATTTGTACAAGGAATCCCGCATCTACATATTGTGGGGGCACACTAGTTGGAACAGCAGATGGTTGTGCTTCTGTTCTGTTGCAACGGGGGGTGTTCCCTCTGTTTGATTAGGCCTCGAGCCTTCCCCCGCCACCGTATCTTCCCCCTGCAAGGTTTCGGGTGGTATTATCGGAGCATGAGATGCCGTATCATCCAAGGGATCTTCGTCTTGCCAACCTTGGGCACCTCGGTTCATGCCCCTCCTTTCTAAGGAGGGCGGCTCAGTTCGTGTCCCTTGTCGGGTGCGTACCATCCTGAAATTCATCACAACAACACATTTATTAATGATCCTCAGGATCCATACCAAGTGCTCTGATACCAACTGTAACAACCCGGCTTTACAAGCCCAAAACACAGTAAATTTTTTTTTTTTTTTTTTATATATGCATTCAATCCACATGGTGCCGGCAATCAATGGATCTAAATCCTCACATCATCAAAATACAATCCCTACAATCAACATTTCATTTCAAAGTGAAACTTACACAAACATGTAATATTAAGGTTGCTTGATTTGAAGTTCATATTAAAAATATATACATAGACATGAGTTTGCAGTCTTAACCTACTAATAGTCATCACAATTTTAAACAAAAAGGATCTAATAAAAGTTATACATTCAGTACATTGATCCCTACAAAATACATTGTGATTTAAAATACATCTACATAATTCCTTGCAAAAGTAGGTTCCCGTGTATCGGGTTTCCTAGGCATCTCGTTGGTGTGAAGTCCCTGCAGCAGTACAAACATTTAAGAGAATGCAAACACTTAATAATAATAAGAATGGTAACTAACGGTTTGGCAATTATGTAAAGCATTAACAATTATAATTTCTTCATGTATTTGCTATAACAACAAGTAGTACATATAGATACACTAGTTTTCGGATGTCGTTCGCTAAAACTAGTCATTCATTTGTGTCGGCCATCCATCCGGATTCCATGACGAAAGTTGCATCGCTGCCGATCCCAAAATCGGCAGCAGAAACTGCATTGCTGCCGATCAAGGAATCGGCAGCGGAATCTGTGTCGCTGCCGATTTCTGTATCGGCAGCGGAATCTGCGTCGCTGCCGATTTCTGTATTGGCAGCGGAATCTGCGTCGCTGCCGATTTCTGTATCGGCAGCGAAAACTGGGTCGCTGCCGATTTCTGTATCGGCAGTGAATACAGTGTCGCTGCCGATCCAGAATCGGCAGCAGAAACTGCGTCGCTGCCGATTTCTACATCGGCAGCGGAGTCCCTCTTTTATCCCGGCCATCCATCCATTTGGATGCCATTAGCCGAAGCTAATTAGTCCTTCATCCCGGCCATCCATTCGGACGCCATTAGCCAAAGCTAATCATTCTTTATCCCGGCCATCCGTTCGGATGCCATTAGCCGAAGCTAATCAATCCTTCATCCCAGCCATCCATTCGGACGCCATTAGCCAAAGCTAATCATTCTTTATCCCGGCCATCCGTTCGGATGCCATTAGCCGAAGCTAATCATTCTTGATCCCGGCCATCCGTTCGGATGCCATTAGCCGAAGCTAATCAATCCTTCATCCCGGCCATCCATTCGGACGCCATTAGCCGAAGCTAATCAATCCTTCATCCCGGCCATCCATTCGAACGCCATTAGCCAAAGCTAATCATTCTTTGTCCCGGCCATCCGTTTGGATGCCATTAGCCGAAGCTAATCACTCTTTTGTCCCGGCCATCCATTCGGATGCCATTAGCCAAAGCTAATCAATCTTTAATCAACATTTAAGCGTTCAACAATCTAATATCGGTTCTAACAATATGATAGTGCTCAAGTTAAAATATTTCAAGATTCAACGTAAGAAAAAGGAAGGTGCAAGTCACCTACCTGCTCCACCTGTGGGTCGTTCCTGTCTTGATGATGGTCCAATCCCGACCGCA
Source organism: Populus alba (assembly GCF_005239225.2). Taxonomy (NCBI): domain Eukaryota; kingdom Viridiplantae; phylum Streptophyta; class Magnoliopsida; order Malpighiales; family Salicaceae; genus Populus; species Populus alba. The sequence continues at coordinate 20,146,470 of NC_133297.1, read as the reverse complement.
CCACCTAAAACATCAATGGTCACAAATCAGCACAGTTGTATTTATTTTATTTTTTAATCATATTCATCATCACACTTATTTCAAGAGTTCATATTCAAGTGTTCCATATTTTACACCATCATATCATGAAATTGTTACTAGCATTTAAATCATTCCTGCCTAGGAGGCTTATAGTAGGAATCGGCAGCGAGAACTGGTTCGCTGCAGGCTGCCAGTTCGGCAGCGACAACTGTTTCGCTGATGGCAGCCCGTTCGGCAGCGAAAACTGCATCGCTGTTGGTGCCACAGTTTCGCTGCACAACGCACAACTCGGCAACGAATATCAATTCGCTGCAGGAAGTTCAGTTTCGGCAGCGAAACAGAATTTCGCTGCACAACACACAATTCGGCAGCGAATATCAATTCGCTGCAGGAGGTTCAGTCGCGGCAACGAAACAGAATTTTGTTGCACAATACACAAATCGGCAGCGAATATCAGTCGCGGCAGCGAAACAGAGTTTCGCTGCACAATACACAAATCGGCAGCGAATATCGATTCGCTGCAGGAGGTTCGGTTGCGGCAGCGAAACAGAATTTCGCTGCAGGAGGTTCAGTTGCGGCAGCGAAATAGAATTTCGCTGCGCAATACACAAATCGGCAGCGAATATCGATTCGCTGCAGGAGGTTGGGTTGCGGCAGCAAAACAGAATTTCGCTACGCAACACACAATGCGGCAGCGAATATCAATTCGCTGCAGGAGGTTCAGTCGCGGCAGCGAAACAGAATTTCGCTGCGCAACACACAAATCGGCAGCGACTATCGATTCGCTGCAGGAGGTTCGGTTGCGGCAGCGAAACAGAATTTCGCTGCGCAACACACAATTCGGCAGCGAATATCAATTCGCTGCAGGAGGTTCCGTCGCGGCAGCGAAACAGAATTTCGCTGCGCAATACACAAATCGGCAGCGAATATCGATTCGCTGCAGGAGGTTCGGTCGCGGCAGCGAAACAGAATTTCGCTGCGCAACACACAATTCGGAACCATCAATTTCAGCACATAGTTCTTCAACAAAAATTCCAGCAACAACATCACAGCAGAACACATTAAATTTCAGCAACAACATCACAGCAAAACACATTAATTTCAGCAACAATTATCACAGCAAAACCCATTAATTTCAGCAACAATCATCACAGCAGAACATATTAATTCCAGCAGCAACATCACAGCAGAAAACATTAAATTGCAGCAACAACATCACAGCAGAACACATTGATTTCAGCAACAATCATCACAGAAAAACACATTAATTCCAGCAGCAACATCACAGCAGAAAGCATTAAATTTCAGCAGAACACACACACACATGCATGCTGGCCTACCCCATAGTTAAAGCCAGCCTTCTACCATAATTGTTAGATGTTCTGAAATTGACTTTATTTCACTTCTGTTTGCTAGTTCTCCTAGTTAATTTCAGTTTCCCTCATAGCTAGCTTAGGTCTTAGATCAATTTTTCTTAGGGTTTTTCTTCTTCATTTTCGTTTTTGATCTTAAGGGGGAGAGGAAAGGGAGTTTCATGACCCATACCTCCTTAATTTAACTAAGTTTAAGGAAGGTTTGACACTATTCTTTTATCTTCAGCTGCTGGTTCTCCTCCTTCTTCTTCCTCTCACGTTTTCCAGCTCTCTTTTTCCTCTCCTCTATGCAGCTGCCCACTCCTCTCTCAAGATCTCATCTTTCCCTCACAAGCTCACAAGTTAATCTCTACTAGTTTGATTCACGTTTCTGTTGTGAAAGGGGAAGGGAAGAATGCATGCAGCTGCTGGTTTGGGAAGAAGATGGGTCATTCTCTCTCCCCTCTTTGTATTTATACTACCCATCAAATGAAATGGGTTGTTTGGGGGTTGGTTTAGGTGTATCCTTATCCTTGTTTGGTTTATCTAAAACCAGTTTTACCCCTCCCTCCCAGCTCTGCAACAGTGCTGATTGAGAAATCGGCAGCGAAAACTGCATCGCTGTCGAATTCTGCATCGGCAGCGAAAACGGCGTCGCTGCCGATTTCTGCATCGGCAGCGAAATCCGCGTCGCTGCCTAATCCAGAATCGGCAGCAGAACCTGCGTCGCTGCCGATTTCTGCATCGCTGCCGATTTCTGCATCGGCAGCGAAAACTGCGTCGCTGCCGATTTCTGCATCGACAGCGAAACTGCGCTGCTGCCAAATCCAGAATCGGCAGCGAAAACTGTGTCGCTGCCGATTTCTGCGTCGGCAGCGAAAACTGTATTCATCATCATCTCTCTCTCTCTCTCTCTAAATATATATATTTTCATTTGGGTGTTTACAAACTACATGAATAAATTATAAATGTTAATACTTTATTTAATGGCCAAACCGTTAGTACCATTATTATTATTATTAAGTATTTTCATCATCTTAAATGTTTTATACTACTGCAGGGACGTCACACCAACGAGATGTTTAGGAAACCCGATACACGGGAACCTACTTTTGCAAGGAATCATGTAGATGCATTCTATATCACAATGTATTTTGTATGGATTAATGTACTGAATGTATAACTTTTACTAGATCCTTTTTGTTTAAAAATGTGATGTCTATTAGTGGGATAGGAATGCAAACTCATGACTATGTATATATTCTTTTAATATGATCATCAAATCATGCAACTTTGATATTATGTGTTTGTGTAAGATTCACTTTTAAATGAAATGTGGATTGTATAGATTGTAGTTTGATGATGTGAAGCTTCAAGTTCCCTAATTACCGGCACCATGTGTTTTAAATATAAAAAAAAAAATTTACTGTTGATTTGGGCTTGGAAAGCCGGGTTGTTACAGGGCAGACCTAAATCCAAGATCTACAGCTCCAGATATGACCCAATGACTGAACAGTGTTCCAGTTTGGACTGAACCGACATTTCTTTTCTAAATTTGGCCCTCTCTTTGTCTTCTCAAATTCAGTAATTAAAATCATCAATCAATCACTTGATTTATGTGATAAGCCTGTATTTAATATGAACATTTATCATAAATTAAAGGTATCTTATATTATTAGATATGTTATTATAAATCATGCTCTAGCTAAGGAGTTATTGATATTTTCAAGAGCAAAATTATGATATAAAACCTTGATAAAAATGCACTTTTAAGTACTAATCAAAACACAATAGTGCCTTAATAATAACAATATAAATAAATAATGCATCTTACCTTAGGTAAAGTGTGTTAGGGGTGATTTTGTCATCCTTGTACATAAGTTGCACCCAAGAAGTTTGGAGTCATTATGATAACAAATGAGAAAAATGAGTTAATTCCAACGAGGACTATTAGTGGTTGGTGCATGTTCATTAACTATAGGAAACTTAATTCAATGACTAGAAAAGATCATTTCCCTTTACCTTTCATGAATCAAATCCTAGAAAGAGTTGCAGGTCATGAATTTTCTTGTTTTCTATATGGTTATTCAGGTTACAATCAAATTGAAAATGCATTCGAAGATCAAGAGAAGACGACTTTCACATGTCCATTTGGTACTTTTGCATATCAAAGGATGTCTTTTGGATTATGTAATGCACCATCCACGTTTCAAAGATGCATGCTTAGCATATTTAGTGATATGGTTAAACGTTTTCTTGAGATTTTTATGGATGATTTTTCTGTTTTTGGTGATTCATTTGATGATTGTATAACTAACTTAGAACAGGTTTTAAGCAGGTATGAAGAGAAGAATCTTCTGCTGAATTGGGAAAAATGTCATTTTACGATAACAAACGACATTATACTTGGTCACATTATTTCATCAAAAGGAATTAAGGTTGACAAATGTAAAATCGAGTTAATTGCTAACTTGCCAACACTAAAATCTATTAAAGATGTTAGATCTATTAAAGTATCATCAAAGATTTTAGTGTAATATCTAAACAATTATGTAACCTTCTAACAAAGGAAAATATTTTTTAATAGACTGAACATTGTGAAGAAGCCTTTGTGAAACTTTAAAACTTGATTACTTCTGCTCCTGTCATTCAACCTCTTGATTGGTCATTACCTTTTGAAATAATGTGTGATGCTAGTGATTATATCGTCAATGCTGTCTTGAGACTAAGAAAAGATAAGAAACCTTATGTGATTTACTATGCAAGTAAAACTTTAAATAGTGCTCAAATGAATTACACCACAACTGAAAAAAATTACTTGCAGTAGTATTTGCATGTGAAAAATTCAGGTCTTATCTTGTTAGATCACCTATTGTTGTTTTTAGTGATCATGCAGCATTGAAATATCTTCTTTCTTAGAAAGATTCTAAGGTTAGATTGGTGCGGTGGATTTTGTTACTTCAAGAATTTGATATCACAATCAAAGACAAGAAAGGCATCGAAAATGTTGTCGCAGATCATTTGTTAAGATTGAAAATAGATTCGAGATCTAACATCACACCAATTGATGACTACTTTCCTGATGAATCTTTACTTTTCATCTCTACAATGCCTTGGTTTGCTAATATTGTTAATTTTCTTGTTTTAGGACAATTGCTAGCTCATTGGAGTACCCAAGACAAAAGAAAGTTCTTGAACAAGGTGAAGAACTTTTATTGGGATGACCCTTATTTATTCAAATATTGTCCTGATCAAAAATTTTAAAGATGCATTCCTAGCAATGAGGTAAGTGGTGTCATTAAATTTTATCATTATGAGGCATGTGGGGGTCATTTTTTATCAAGAATGACAACTACAAAAATCTTACAAAATGTATTTTACTGGTCCACCATGTTTAAGGACTCAAAATGTATTCTACAAGATCATGTCAAAAGTTGGGATCTATTTCAAAACGTCACATAATGCCTTTAAATCATATTCTTGTCATTGAGATCTTTAACTGTTAGGGTATAGATTTCATGGGTCCATTTCCTCCATCATTTGGTTTCTTTTGTTTTTTTTTTTTATCAAATGTAAGAAATATATAGATAAAAAACAAGCTGAAAACCAGCAGAGTATATAATATTTACATAAAATCGAGAACCCACAGGCTAGGGAACAGACTCCCTAAAATAACAAAGCAAGCATATCTTGCGCAACACTACAAAACTAACCAAGAGGTGGATGCTGGGGAACAGGCTTCCCAAGAAAGGCACCCTAGAAACCATCATTTGGTTTCTTATACATATTAGTCGCAGTAGATTATGTTTCAAAATAGACAGAGGCAATTCCAAGTCGAAACAATGATAACAAAACAGTGGTAAAGTTTGTGAAAGAAAATATTTGAGTTGACTTGGAATCCCTTGAGCCATGATAAGTGATGGTGGAACACATTTCTGCAACAAGCCATTTGAGTCTTTAATGAAAAAATATGGTATCACACACAAAGTTTCCACCCCTTATCACCCTCAGACAAATGGACAAGTAGAACTTGCTGATAGAGAGATAAAACAGATCTTAGAGAAAACAGTAAACCCTAATAAGAAAGACTAGTCTTTAAGACTTAATGATGCATTTTGGGCTTATCGAACTGCTTATAAAACATCATTAGGTATGTCACCAAAAACCTGACACGACCAAAAGATTGATGTCTTCTCCCAAGTGCAAGAGTGTCGAAGTAATAAATAACCCGGCAAGACCGAGGTCGAACCACAGAGAGGTTAATTGTATAAAATATAAATAACAAGACAACAACAACAACAACAACAACAACAACAACAATAATAGTAATAATAGTAATAATAATAATACTCAGTACGTGGTGTTGTTATACCTGAGAATGATCTAAAAGATCGGGTCACAGGTTTCCAGCCTATATACTGAGTTTATGAAAAGATCAAAGAGATAAATTATATAATATAAACAAAATGTAAATAATAATAATAATAATAGTAGTAATAGTAATAGTAGTAGTAGTAGTAGTAATAATAAAAAGAAGAGGAGGAAGAAATTAATGAGAACTTTGAGATGGAAGATTAATGTAAGTATTAAACACTGATAAAAACAAATGTCAAGGTTAAAGGATCCACTAATGGTATTTCAAACAAGTATAGTATAAACTCTTGTTACTCAATTTGGAAACCACACACGAAGAAGGTTCCAATCGAATGATTTGTCATTAATAGCTTATTATAAATTAGTAACATGATCATATTAATTATCTTATTTACATAACACCAAACTTTTAAATATTGTCAGGAATTCATGATGTTAACTGATGTTAACAACAAATCAAGTTCCTTCCATAGCCCGGGTGTAGGTAATACCATACGGTTAGGCTGTAAGAGTGCCAAACATTTGTTGTACCAAGTGTTATACAACACAAATCTAGATTAACCATTTAACAAGCAAGGTATTAAGAATTAGTAAGATAAAAAGATAAGACACGTTAATATTAAACAGTAAGATCCATATTGAGTTTACACCATACTTATTCTTACTCCATTAGTGTTACCTTTTCACCTTGACATAATAAACTTAGCTAAACATAATGAAGAAGAGAAACATAAATAAACAAAACAAGAACATAAATAAGATACAAGTTAACTAAGGAAAGGAAAGGAAAGAAAATGAAAAACATAAACAAGATATTAATGAAAGCAAAACTTAAGAATTACAAAAAAAAATATAAAGAGAGAAATAAAGAGCATGAACTTGATCTGAACAACCAAGCTCCCAAATGCATGGCAAATGCCTCCTTCTATAGGCCAAAATTCAGAATTATTGATTTGATAAATAATTGTTGAGTGGGTGGCTAACTTTTGACTTGGTGAAAATCCTTATCTTCTTGTCTAAATAAAAAACAAATGCTAGCATCCGAACTGGGTCCACTGGAAAACATGAAAGTTGTAGGAAATTGACTCAGCTTTCTAGGAAAAAAAAATGGAGGTCATTTGGACTTCTAGAACTCCAGATATGGGCCAAACACTGAAAAGTGTCCGGGTTGTAGGATAGATTCGGACTTCTCCGTTGTTGCTATAATTTGGACTTGAAAACGGCCTTCTTAGATCTTGATGAAAACATGAAAGTTGTAGGCCTATGTCTTACTAAATCTGTGTAAAAATTTGAGGTCATTTGAACATCTAGAACTCGAGATATGACCAAATTATCGAACAGTGTTGCAGTTTGGACTACACCACCATCTCTTTTCTAAGTTTAACCCTCTCTTTATCTTCACAAATTTCAGTAGTTGAATTCATCAATCAATCCTTTGATTTATGTGATAGGCCTGCATTTAAGATGAACATTTACCATATATTAGGACATTTTATAGTATTAGACTTGTTATTATAAAACATGCTTTAGTTAAGAAGTTATTGATACTTTAAGTGCAAAATGATGATATAAAACCTTGATAAATATGCACTTTTAAGTACTAATCACCTCCCCCAACCAGCTTATTACTAGTCCCTAATAATCAAAGCGTTAAAATAGAAAAACAATTTGTAAGTTCCACAAAGCAAGGCATTCATCATTGAACTTACTTTAATCTATCCAGATAAACAAACTCTCATTAAATTCATATATCTGCTCAATACCTCTTAAACAAGATATTACTAAACCTTTCTTTTGTGCTCAAAATATCAACATATAGTTATGGGGCTTTACTTGGAAGAAAAACAAATTTTTGTTCTAATGTTTAAGGTTAACTTCCTTAGGTTGGGATTATTTGTTTTTTTTTTTCTTTTTCTTTTTATTTATTTATATACACATACAACTTGAAACACAATGTATCTTTAACCCATGTAACGAGTTTTAGGCTAATGACTCCCAGACTAGTTGGTCTTAGGGCATTAGGTGTTGAGACACACCTACGAGCTTAGCAACTTGGGTTGCAAATACTGATACGTAGATAGTGCAATGTTTGATTCCCTTAAGCTTTTCTCCTCAACCCATGTAACAAGCATTGAGCCAATAGCTCCCAAGTCAGTTGACTTTAGGGTATTAAGTGTTAAAACACCCCTTCGGGCTTAATTGCTTAGATTAGGGAGGCTACGAAACCAAACTTATCTACCTTTTTATTATCATTATTTTTTTTATTTTTTTATTATTTTTTTTGCAAATTATGTACTATTCCTTTCCCTTAGTTGTTACCTTTAACAAAAGAACATAAATAATGTAATAATCCAATGTGCAACTCATAATCATATGTTAAAGTGTGTGTGTGTAAATGAAGATTTAAGAATACTTGTTAAATGAGCATATGAGCAGAATTAAGTGTTGATAATACGAGAGTTTGTAAACCTGAATATTTCAAGAAGTATTCTGATAGACCTTGTGAAGAATGTTTACTAAGATGCATCTCAAGAGTCACTTTAACAAAAGAACTCCTTTTACTCTGCCATCCTAGTAACAACAGTTTTGCCAATAGTTTATGAAATAGAAAAACACAGGTTTTTTTTAAAAAAATATCAACTACTACCCTTCCCCCCCAACCAAAATGAGACATTGTCCTCAATGTCTTAAGGTAGAAAGATAGAGTATAGAAGACATCACCTGAAATAACGAACACTGACAAACTTGAAACACACTTAAATAAATATAAGAAACAACAAAACACAATAATAAAACCAGAAGACACAAAGTTTTACAAACGAAGGCTTAAATCCAATCTAAGCTTTTTATGGCTTTTCTTAGTTGACCAATTTATACGACTCATGGAGGGATTAATTACACGGATGAAAGATTGTAATTGGTCAATCAATTGTTCAGCAGTAGCATCAGAGATTATAATTTGTTGTGCTGAAGATGAAAGATTATAAAAACTGGCAAATAGGGTCTTTTTTTTTATATAGTCAAATTCCCAAGACTATGATGAGCTTGTTCTTTATGAAAATGGGGTCATAAATCATGAATTGCCCAATGCACATCTCCACTATGATGAGCCTTAAGAGTCAATAGAAGATTATCTAAAGACTCTCTATGTTTTGAAATAAATCCTACCTTTTGACAATTTTCACAGGTTTTGCAGAATGCATATGAGTCCTTGAACATGGTGGGCCAGTAAAATCCACTTTGTAAGATTTTTGCAGTCGTCTTTTTTGACGAGAAATGATCCCCACATGCTTAAGAGTGACAAAATTTAATGACACTACTTACCTCATTGTCGGGAATGCATCTTTGAAATATTTGATCAGGACAATATTTGATTAAGTAAGGGTCATCCCAATAAAGGTTTTGCACATCTCTCAAAAACTTTCTTTTATCTTGGTTATCCAAATGAGCTGGCAAAAATCCTGAAGCAAGAAAATTGTTATTTTTAGCAAACCAAGGCATTGAACTAAGAGAAAGTAAAGATTCATCAGGAAAGTAATCATTGATCGGTGTGATGTTAGATGTCAAATCTATTGTCAACTTTGACAAATGATCCGCGACAACATTTTCGATGCCTTTTTCATCATCGATTGTTTCCTGTTTGGTCATGGCATGAGGAAATGAAAGTGCTAGTGGGGAATCAGTCTTTTCTTTGCAATGTTCAGATTCAACCCCTTCCTTACCCTCAGAGATTGACTCATCATCTTTCTCACAAGGTTCAAGAATGGGTTTTTCAATAACCTTACCACTGCGAAGAGTGATGTCTGATTTGACTTGATCCATCTGTTGACTTCTAGAACTACTTGCATTTACATTGTATTTCTCCTTTGGATTTTGCTGTGGTTGAGATGGAAACTTACCGTTCTCTTGAAAACTGAGAGCAGATGTTAACTTTGCAAGAGTATCTTTAAAACCTGTCATGCTTTGAGCAAGTTGAGTGTTGATTATCTCTTGCTTTTCAATGAATACATGCAATGTTTCCTCAAGATTTCTTCTAGGAGGTGGAGCATAGGGAGGTGCATATCCATGAAAATTTTGGAAATTATGGTGTGCTTGAAACGGTGGTTGTGAAGTTTGTGCATTATTGTTATCACTCTTCTAACTAAAATTTTGGTGATTTCTCCGACCAGGATTGTATGTTTGCGAGTATGGGTTATGATTAGGCCTTTGGAAACTGTTTAAAGCATGGGCTTGTTCATGGAAGCATTCCTTGAAAGAAGGCAAAGTTGGACACTCATTGGTTGCATGTTCATTTGTTTCATAGATTTGACACACAATGTCTTGAACAAATTTTAATTGACCACTCTTTTTCAATTCTAGTGCCTCAACTTTTCTAGCTAAAGATGCAAACTTGGATTGGAGGTCATGATCTTCCCTAAGGTTATACCTACCTCCATTAGATGAATGAGGTTGGATTTTACTTGGTGCCTCATAAGTGCGTGCAGTGTCCTAATTTTGCGCATTTTCAGCTAGCAAGTCTAGGTACTCCATTGCTTCATCAGGGTCTTTATCTTCAAAAGTTTCATTGCACATCAATTCCACCATTTGCCTATCTTTAGGTGTTAATCCTTTATAAAAATGTGAAACCAATCTCCATGTTTAAAAACCATGATGAGGGCAAGTATTAAGCAAGTCTCGATACCTATCCCAACATTGGTAAAATGTTTCACCTGGTTTTTGAGTGAAAGTGGTGATTTGTCTTTTGAAAGAGTTTGTTCTGTGAAATGGAAAAAACTTCTTTAAAAATTGTTGTTGCATTTTATCCCAAGCACGAATGGATCCTGGTTTCAAATTTTGTAGCCAAGTTTTAGCTTTATCTTTTAAAGAAAAAAGAAAAAGCTTTAATCTGATGGTGTTCATGCTACAATTTGAGTCATTATAAGTGTTACAAACTTCCTCAAAGTCTCTCAAATGCAAGTATGGATTTTCTAGATCTAAGCCATGAAAAGAAGGTAAAAGTTGAATAATGTCTGGCTTAAAATTAAAATGAGATGCATCAGGAGGAAAAAATATACATGATCGCGCAATTGTTTTTGTTGGATTCATGTAGTCTTTAAGTGTTCTAACCCGATTATTCTCATTATAAAGCGACTGATTATCCTTTTCATCCATGTTTTCTAAAGAAGATAAGGATACCCTACAAAGTTTATCATTTAATGTATGTGACCAAACTCTCATGCATGTGTAGGAAAAGAATAAAAAGAAGAGAAGAAAAGGAAAAGGAAAAGGAGATGAAACACAAGAAACAAAAGTTAGATAAAAGAAAAGTGAAAGGAGAAAAATATAACAAAATTTATAATTTGTACAAAAATTTACCTCCCCGGCAACGACGCCAAAAACTTGACACAACCAAAAGATTGATGTCTTCTCCCAAGTGCAGGAGTGTCGAAGTAATAAATAACCCGACAAGACCAAGGTCGAACCACAGAGAGGTTAATTGTATAAATTATAAATAACAAGACAACAACAACAACAACAATAACAACAACAATAATAACAATAATAGTAATAATAATAATACTCAGTACGTGGTGTTGTTATACCTGAGAATGATCTAAAAGATCGGGTCACAGGTTTCCAGCCTATATACTGAGTTTATGAAAAGTTCAAAGAGATAAATTATATAATATAAACAGAATGTAAATAATAATAATAATAATAATAATAATAATAATAATAATAATAGTAATAGTAATAGTAATAATAGTAGTAGTAGTAGTAGTAGTAGTAGTAGTAATAGTAGTAGTACTAATAATAATAATAAATAAATAAAAAAAAAAGAGGAGGAAGAAATTAATGAGAACTTTGAGATGGAAGATTAATGTAAGGATTAAACAATGATAAAAACAAATGTCAAGGTGATACGGTTCAGCCCTGTGATACGACCCAAGTAAGGTTAGATTCGGATTTTGGCATAAAAAGCGCAACAGTCCAGGTTTACGGCAACAGTCATAATTCTCAATCTGATCGTTGGATCAGGCTAATATTTTATGTGGACTCTCCAGACATATCTTACTACCTTGGGTTAAAATTGCAGGTCAATCGGAGTTCGGGAAGGCACCCCAATACTGGTCAACAGAGGCTGTACAAATTTTGTTATTTACTTCCATTTGACTTGTGGACTTCCTATTTGATTAAGATTCTTTTCCTCCAAGGATGTGGGAGCTGGTCTTGGGAATTTCCTAGTTCCACAAGGATCTTTAATGAGTTGCAATATAATCTCCTAGTGTGGCAAGGATTCATTAATGTTTCAGAATCCTTTTCTTATAAGGATTCCTTATTCATCATAGCTACACAAGGAAAGAAGGGTTGGTGGTATTTAATGACAAGTTACTTATTTTTATTATTTTCTTTCATGTTTGGGCTTAATTAATAGTTTGTTTTCAGCTAGGATCCAAGGCTTGTTTGGATCAGGTTATCGGCTTTTTAGTTTAGGGTTTTGGGCCAGTTTTGAGTGGACCTCATATAAGTCCACATAAGAGGTCCATTAGGGTTAATTTTTCAAGAACTATTTAAACTCATGTAAGCCATAATTTCGGCAGCTTTGATGATTTATTATTCTGAACTTTTCAGTTTTAACGCGTGAGAGTGATTCTTGCATTCTTCAGTTCTTGAACGAACTGAATCTGACTTATCAAAGATTAACTGGCTTTATGGCGTCATTCTACTCATTCCAATAGTGTTCGTGCCTTGGGGCAGGTTTCCATTGTGTCACACTCCTATCAGACCTATTTCGGCTTTCCGGGATCAGATCTCAATCTTGATTGTGGGTTGCTTTGACCACGTGATCACGAGGTTCGCATCACAAGGTTAGAGGATCCATTAATGGTATTTCAAACAAGTATAGTATAAACTCTTATTACTCAATTTGGAAACCACACACGAAGAAGGTTCCAATCGGATGATTTGTCATTAATAGCTTATTATAAATTAGTAACATGATCATATTAATTATCTTATTTACATAATACCAAACTTTTAAATATTGTCAGGAATTCATGATGTTAATTCATGTTAACAACAAATCAAGTTCCTTTCATAGCCTAGGTGTAGGTAATACCATACGGTTGCGCTATAAGAGTGCCAAACATTTGTTGTACCAAGTGTTATACAACACAAATCTAGATTAACCATTTAACAAGCAAGGTATTAAGAATTAGTAAGATAAAAAGATAAGACATGTTAATATTAAACATTAAGATCCATATTGAGTTTACACCATACTTATTCTTACACCATTGGTGTTACCTTTTCACCTTGACATAATAAACTTAGCTAAACATAATGAAGAAGGGAAACATAAATAAACAAAACAAGAACATAAATAAGATACAAGTTAGCTAAGGAAAGGAAAGAAAAAGAAAAACATAAACAAGATATTAATGAAAACAAAACTTAAGAATTACAAAAAAAATATAAAGAGAGAAATAAAGAGCATGAACTTGATCTGAACAACCAAGATCCCAAATGCATGGCAAATGCCTCCTTTTATAGGCCAAAATTCGGAATTATTGATTTGATAAATAATTGTTGAGTCGGTGGCCAATTTTTGACTTGGTGAAAATCCTTATCTTCTTGTCTAAATAAAACAAAAATGCTACCATCCAAACTGGGTCCACTGGAAAACATGAAAGTTGTAGGAAATTGACTCAGCTTTCCAGAACAAAAAAATGAAGGTCATTTGGACTTCTAGAACTCCAGATATGGGCCAAACACTGAACAGTGTTCGGGCTGCAGGACACATTCGGACTTCTTCGTTGTTGCTATAATTTGGACTTGAAAACGGCCTTCTTAGATCTTGATGAAAACATGAAAGTTGTAGGCCTATGTCTTATTGAATCTGTGTAAAACTTTGAGGTCATTTGGACATCTAGAACTCGAGATATAACCCAATTACCAAACAATGTTCCAATTTGGACTACACCAACATCTCTTTTCTAAGTTTCACCCTCTCTTTATCTTCATAAATTTCAGTAGTTGAATTCATCAATCAATCCTTTGATTTATGTGATAGGCCTGCATTTAAGATGAACATTTACCATATATTAGGGTATTTTATAGTATTAGACTTGTTATTATAAAACATGTTTTAGTTAAGGAGTTATTGATACTTTAAGTGCAAAATGATGATATAAAACCTTGATAAATATGCACTTTTAAGTACTAATCATCACCTTATAGACTAGTCTATGGAAAACCTTGCTACTTGCTTGTGGAAGTTGAAAATATGCTTATTGGGCTATTAAAGCTTTCAATTCAAACCTTGATGATGCTTGTCAGTTGTGGAAATTACTTGAGGAAATAAGAAATGATGCATATGAAAATTCAAGAATTCATAAAGTAAGAATCAAAGAATTTCATGACAAGAAAATATTAAGAAAAACATTCAATGTTGGTCAAAAACTCTTGCTCTACAAGTCTTGACTCCATTTATTTCCTGGTAAATTAAGATCAAGATGGAGCGGTCCTTTTATTGTGAAACATATGTATCCATATGGGGCCTATGATATCAAGAAGTCAAAGAATGACAATGTTTTCACGGTAAATGGGCATTATTTGAAAGTTTATTTTGACAATTTTTCAGTTGAAAATGACTCTATTGAATTGAGTGATCCTGTATATATAGATTCATTCTTTTTCTCACATTGTTTTGTGTTTCATTTTGTTGTAACTTTTATTCTGCTAGTCTCTCACCCCGGTCAAATGACGGATAATGGTACTCTGTGACTTAAGTCGGTTCTTTCACTTTCCCATAATAACTGATATCTGTATATATTTGTGCAATTACTTGCTCTTTCTCCCTTCTTTGAATCTCTTCTCCAATTCTCATTTGAAAATGGACACCACTTTTAAAAAATTGAAAAAGTATTTTATCGCTTTGCCTTGAAATGCGATTGTAAAAATTTACCATGTTAGGTGTGCCAAATTGAGGTTGTTAATGAATCATGGAATTCCTGAAGATATTCGCTAGCTAATTGAAGCAAAGGTCCGATTATCAGGTGAGTCCTCCAGTTATTTCATTTCATACATGCCTGGAACAGGTAAAAGCACTTTTGTGAAGAAATATCATGCAAAATGGTTGAAAGTCGGTCACAGATGTGCTAGATGGACTTGTAATTCAACATGTCGTTCTTTAGGAATGGTATCTGTAAACCTTGAAGATAAAATACAATTCATTAAGGATGGCCTGAGTAAGGGGTCTTTAGATAATCTTCTATTGACTCTTGAGAACGCATCCTAGTGGAGATGTGCATTGTGCAATTCATGATTTATGATCACAATTCCATAAAGAACATGCTCGACTTAGTCTTGGGAATCTGACTAAAAAAGATCCTATTTGCCAATTTTTTAGAAAACTGGATGGGAAGCCTATCCCCAACCCATAAAGGGCGTTTAAGATGTTCTTGGATATAAAACCAAGGGAAGATGTGAGCCACAAATATAACTACCTATACATACACATGTTTTTTCAAAATAAATAAATAAAGATAGAGAGAGAGAGAGAGAGAGACTAAGACTGCAACTGGCCTCCATATAAGTAGTATGATTACATTTTCAATTTCTCATCTATAAAATCTATATCTTCATTTTTACTTACATTCCAAATATAGAAGTGTGTAGAAATCAATTTTTACTCAGTGGACAGTCCTATACAAGAAGATTTTCAACAAATATAGAAGTGTTCAGTGTTTAGCCCATATCTTAAGTTCTAGAAGTCCAAATGCACCGATTCTATTTTTGTTGGAAAGCTGAGACAATTTCTTAGAATTTTCATGAGGACAATCTATTCAAATTCTGATGTTAGCAATGATGTTTTGTTCAGACAAGAAGATAAGGATTGTTATGAAGTCAAGATGTGGCCACCCACTCAATAATTAGTCATCAAATCAATAGTTCTAAATTTTGGCCTATAAAAGGAGGCATTTTCCATGCATTTAGGCATCTTGGTTTTCAGATCAAGATCATGCTCTTTATTTCTTTCTTTATATTTTTGTAATGTTTAAGTTTTATTTCATGTTATATTTTCTTTAATCTCTTGTTTATGCTTTACATTTACTTTACTATACTTAGGTTTTTATGTTGTTTATTTATGTTTCTTTTCTTCATTATGTTTAGCTAAGTTTATTATGTCAAGGTGAAAAGGTTTCACTAATGGTGTTAGAATAAGTATAATAAAAACTCAATATGGACTTCAATGCTTATATCCTAAACAACTTTCTATTTACAGTCTTATCATTTTTATCTTATTAATTCTTAATACCTTGCTTATGAAATAGTTATTGAAAAATTTCATTACAAGAAAATACTTAGAAAAACATTCAATGTTGGTCAAAAAGTTTTGCTTTATAATTCTTGACTCCATTTATTTCCTGGAAAACTAAAATCAAGATGGAGCGGTCCTTTTATTGTGAAAAATGTGTATCTATATAGGGCTTGTGATACTGAGAATCCAAAGAATGGTAATGTTTTCAAGGTAAATGGACATCGTTTGAAAGTGTACTTTGATAATGTTTTAGTTGAAATTGACTCTATTGAATTGGATGATCCTATATATAAAGATTGATTCTTTTTCTCACATTGATTTTGTGTTTCTTTTTGGTGTGACTTCTGTTTTGCTAGTCTTTCTCACCCCGATCAAATGGCGGATAACGGTACTCAGTGACTCTTAAGTCAGTTCTTTCAATTTCCCATGATAACTGATATCTGTGTATATATTTGTGCAATTCTTTGCTCTTTCTCCTTTCTTTGCACCTCGTCTCTAATTCTCATTTGAAAATGGACACCACTCTTGAAAAATTAAAAAATTATTTTCCCGTTTTGCCTCTAAATGCGATTGCAAAAATTTACCGTGCTATGTGTGAAAGATTGAGGTTGTTAATAAACCATGGAATTCTTGAAGATATTCGCTGGATGATTGAAGCAAAGCTCCTATTATCAGGTGAGTCCTCCAATTCTTTCATTTCATACATGCCTGGAATAGGTTAAAGCACTTTTGTGAAGAATCTTCATGCAAAACGACTGAAATTCTATCATAGATGTGCCATATAGACTTGTAATGCAAAATGTTGTTCTTTAGAAATGGTATCTGTAAATCGTGAAGATAAAATACAATTCATTAAGGATAGCCTAAGCAAAGGGTCTTTAGATAATCTTCTATTGACTCTTGAGACGCACCCTAGTGGAGATGTGCATCGTGTAATTTATGATTTATGGCCACAATTCCATAAAAAAACATGCTCGACATAGGCTTGGGAATCTGACTAAAAAAGACCATATTTGCTAGTTTTTAAGAAAACTATATGGGAAACCTATTCCCGACCCATAGAGGGCATTTAAGTCGTTATTGAACGTAAAACCAAGCGAAGAGATCTTTCATATTTTCTCTAAGGTCCAACTGCATATTCACCATAAACCCATAGGTCTGTTAAATGTTAATGATTTTTATGATAATTTGTTGTCTTTTCTTGCTCATGCCATGCAATGAAAATTCCTAACATCTTCGGCACGACAAATCATAATCTCTGCTACTACTACTAAACAATTGATTGACCAACTACAATCTTTTATCCCTGTAATTGATCCCTCCATGAGTCGCATAAATTGATCAACAAAGGAAAGTTGTAAAAAGTTTAGATTTGATTTGAGCCTTCGTTTGTGAAACCTTGTGTCTTTTGGTTTATTAATAACATATTATTTTGTTTTGTTATTTTTAATTTTTTTTTTTAAGTGTGTTTTAGGTTTGTCAGTAATCATTATTTTAGGTGATGTCTTCTATACTCTATCTTTTTATCTTAGGACATTGAGGACAATGTCTCATTTTGGTTGGGGGGAAAGGGTAGTAGTTATTATTAAAAAAAAAAATAACTAAATGTGTTTTCTATTTCATAAACAATTTGTAAAACTGTTGTTACTATGATGGTAGAGTAAAGGAGTTCTTTTGTTAAAGTGAGTCTTGAAACACATCTTAGTAAACATTCTTAACAAGGTCTATCAGAATACTTCTTGAAATATTCAAGTTTACAAACTCTCGCATTATCATCAATTGATTCTGCTCATATACTCATTTAACAAGTATTCTTAAACCTTTATTTTCACACACACACTTTAACATATGATTGCGAGTTACACATTAGATTATTACATTATTTATATTCTTTTGTTAAAGGTAACAACTACGAAAAATGTATAGTATATAATTTGCAAAAAAAAAAAAAAAAACCAAAATTAGCCTAAGCAATTAAGCCCAAAGGGGTGTTTTAACACCTAATACCCTAAAGTCAACTAACTTGGCAGCTATTGGCCCAGTGCTTGTTAAATGGGTTAAGAAGAAAAACTTAAGGAAATCAAACATTGCATTATCTGCATATCAGTATCTGCAACCCGAGTTACTAAGCTCGAAGGGGTGTCTCAACACCTAATGCCCTAGGACCAACTGGTCTGGGAGTCATTAGCCTAAAGCTAGTTGCATGGTTAAAGATGCATTATGTTTTAAGTTATATGTATATATATTGAAAAAAAAAAACATAATAATCCCAACCCAAGGAAGTTTAACCTTTAAAAAAATTAGAACAAAATATTGTTTTCTTCCAATAAAAGCCTTATCATCTATGTTTTCATACATTAAGCACATAAAAAGAAGGTTTATTAATATTTTATTTCAACAGTATGAAGCAGATATATATAAATTTAATGAGAGTTTGTTTATGTAGATAGATTATTGGAAGTTGAATGATGAATACCTTGCTTAGTGGAACTTGCAAATTGTTTTTCTATTTTAACATTTTGATTACTAAGGACTAGTAATAAGCTGGTTAGAGGGTGTGATTAGTACTTAAAAATGCATTTTTATCAAGGTTTTATATCATCATTTTGCACTTGAAGTATCAATAACTCCTTAACTAGAGCATTTTTATAATAACATATCTAATAATATAAGATACTTTTAATTTATGGTAAATGTTCATCTTAAATGCAGGCCTATCACATAAATAAAATGATTGATTGATGAGTTTAACTACTGAAATTGAGAAGACAAAGACAGGGCTAAGCTTAGAAAAGAGATGTTGGTTAAGTCCAAACAGGAACACCACTTGGTTATTGGATCATAACTGGAGTTGTAGAACTTGAATTTAGATCTGCTTTATATGTCTAGAAAGCTAAGACATAGGCCTAAAACTTTCATGGGAGTCCAAGATTCAAAAAGGTCGTTTTCAAGTTCAAATTGTAGCAACAACGGAGAAGTCAGAATATGTCCTATAGCTCAGACATTGTTCAATATTTAGTCGATATCTCGAGTTCTAGAAATCCAAATGCACCGATTCTTTTTTTGTTGGAAATCTAAGACAATTTCCTAAAACTTTCATGGGGACAATCTGTTCAAATTCTGACATTAGCAATGATGTTTTGTTCAGACAATAAGATAAGGATGTTCACCAAGTCAAGATGTGGCCACCCACTTAACAATTAGTCATTAAATCAATAGTTTCAAATTTTGGCCTATAAAAGGAGGCATTTACCATGCATTTAGGCACCTTGGTTGTTCAGATCAAGTTCTTGTTCTTGCTCTTTTTCTTTGTATTTTGTATTGTTCAAGTTTTATTCCATGTTATATTTTCATTAATCTTTTGTTTATGCCTTTCATTTCGTTTACTATACTTAAATAATCATGTTCTCCTCTTGTTTATTTATGTTTCTCTTCTTCATAATGTTTAGCTAAGTTTATTATGTTAAGGTGAAAAGGTTTCAATAATGGTGTTAGAATAGGTATAATATAAACTCAACATGGACTTCAATGTTTATATACAAGAAAGTTTGTTATTAACATGTTTTATCTTTTTCTCTTACTAATTCTTAATTCCTTGCTTATTAAATGGTTAATTTAGATTTGTGTTGTATAACACTTAGTACAACAAATCCTTGGCACTTTTATAGCCAACCGTATGGTATAATCTACATTTGTGCTATAAAAGGAACTTGATTTGTTATTAACATAAGTTAGCATCATAAATTCCTGATAATATTTAAAAGTTTGGTGTTACTTAAATAGGATAATTAATATGATCATGTTAAAAATTTATAATGAACCATTAAAGATAAATTATTCAATTAGAACCTCCTTTGTGTGTGGTTTCCAGTTGATTAATAAAAAGAGTTTATACTATACTTATTTTTAATACTATTAGTTGATCCTCTAACCTTAACATTTGTTTTTATCATTATTAAATCCTCACATTAATCTTACATCAAAGTCCTCTTTAACTTATTATTATTATTATTATTATTATTTATTATTATTATTATTATTATTATTATTATTATCATTATCATTATTATATAGTTAACCTCCATGTGGTTCGACCTCGGTTTTGTCGGGTTATTTATTACTTCGACACTCCTACACTTAGGAGAAGACATCAATCTTTTGGTCGTGTCATGTTTTCTAATCATTGGTCTATTTACTGATTAAAGTCGGTCTACCTGAGTAGAGTGAACCTTAACTTTATAGGTTAAGTTTAGTCATTCTAGAGCAAAAACATATTTTTGCATGTTTCTTTTAATATAAATAATACGTCTTACGTATAAGTTCATAATCTTTGCTATCAAAATGAACAAATTAATTTTTTAGTGTTTTTGTAATTTAAGCCAAGTCTTTATGGCTTTAATAAACTCGTTATTAAATCCATGATGCATGCAAAAATAAAAATAAAAACATTTTTTATTGTTTTTGGTATGCTAAATCATGTAATGTTTTTCTATATATTTTTCTTTATTTTTATTTTTTTACTAAAAATACAAATATAATTTTTTGAGAGAAACTTGGCCTATGCAATTCTAAAATATTTAAATGTGTTTTTAAAAGAAAGATTTTTATTGTTTTTATATTAATTTTTAAGGAAAAATGGTTTATTTAATACTAGAAAAGCATTCCACATGTAGGTTACAATCCTGAATAGTAAATATAAGAGGGTAAAAATACATAAGAGATCCAAAAAAAATTGCAAAATCATCCCTCAAAAACTAGAAATTGAAATAATAAAAAAGGGTTATGTTTGGCAAAACACAAAAAAATAAAAAAAGGATGAGAAAAATAAGTTAATGTGTGTTTGTTAAACGCATACTTAGCTAAAAAAACTCAAACTTAAAAATTATTTTAAGGACATTTTCCAAACATGTCTTAGAGATCTAAAAATGTACTTTTTCTTTAGCAAGTTTTTGTTGGCCAAACATCGCCTTAAGCCTCAAAAGTCATAACCCAATCATGTGGGTTGGGCTTTATAGCCTAGCCCAAGCCCAAAAACAAATCTAAATTTAAAAATGAAAGACTGAAGTTTGCTTGAATTTTACCAATAACATGAAAAACATTCATATGAACCTAGAAATTGAATTGAATCTATAGACTAGATTTCATCAAATCATAGACGTAAAGAGAAGCAACATGAAAGATTGAAGCAGAATGATGTATCAAAGTGGGGAAAAATTCTTTAAGTTTCATGAATTGAGTGTCATAGTTTTTATCCTTAAACCCAACATTAAAAAATTCTAAGGATCAATTGATCCAATGTAAGCCTCGGATGGACAAAAAAAGCATAAAAAAAATCATGTATGAGCCTATGCTTTAATTGAAGCACACAAGACAAATCAACACATCATCTTGTAGGAAATTGAAAATAGCAACTCACGAACATTTAAACTAGACTTGGAAAAACCCAAATGCTACCTATAATAGGCTTAAACCTAGAAACTAATTCAAAAACCAAAAATAAAGATCTAAACCTATTTAACCACTTCAAAAATGCTTAGGTTGACTGACTAAAACTTTTAAAAACTAAAAGAAAATGGATAAAAGAAGTAGGCTAAAAATTCAACCACATTATCAATAGGAATCCAGAAGTGCATTCATAAGATCATTGAACATTGTGACATAAGTTTTAAGATTTGTTTATCATTAATTTTAACATATATAAAAGCTTGATTAAGCCCAACTCCATCTCAAAGAAAAAAAATTAAAATTTTAATCTTGGTAAATCAAACATATTAAATCACAACAAATCCAAATGATCAATCAAAACTTCAAAACATCAAAATTGACATTTAATCATTCTAACAAATAAAAAAAATCATCAAAGTTGCAGCTTGAGAGAGAAACTAGAGAGAGATGCTCTCTTTCTTGAAGATTTCTCCTTGCTATGACGTCCTGCAACTCCTGAGCAAATTTTGAATTTCTTTCTTCTCTGTCTCTTAATGGCCTGCTACGTGGCCAAGAAAACATAGAATTTTGAGCTACCATTCTCTTCGATTACGCTAATTCAAGAGGGGTTCTAGTTTAACCTAATTAGATCGGGTACGGACTTGGTATTGCCTCCAGCCTACCAAGCGTCTACTGTTCCATTTTCTTCAACACCCAAGAATGGATCTAGGGCTGAGATTGGGGCTTCTTCAAAGTCGTGCTCTCTAGTAGATGACGGTCCTAATGGTCAGGAATCGTCCTTCTTGAAAGCGAAGTGCTTCGGGTCCCTCGTCTACCTGACGACAGGGTACCCATATCTTGCTCAGTCATGGAATTGCCCAGCAGTTGCGCTGATGGTAGTGATACTGGAAGCTCTCCTTGTTCAGGTACTCCCTCAGATCTCATCCTAGGGATATGGCGAAGCTGCTTTTGCACTGATTTTTTATTTAAAATTATGGTCTTCCCTGACCGAGCATGTGGCGGAGGTAGGAAGTCTCCTACCCCTTCCACTATATGATGTTTATATCTGCCAGTATTTTAGAGGGCTTTGTACCTCTGAATCAACATGAGGCTTTAACCTCATGCTTTTGGGTTTTTGACGCTGCTGTTGTCATGGCGTTAGATTTTGTGCTACTGTTTGTTGTGGTTACTTTGTCTCGCAGCCAATTGTCTGAGTTACAGTTAGCTTGCGTTTGATGTATCTGTTGGTTGTATTATGGAAATCAGCTGTGTGCTCTGTGGATCTCTTCCTGCTGGGATGTTCTTCATCCTGCAGTGTCTTGCTGCTTTATGCAGCTTGCTATGCTATTGGTGGGCTGTGTTTCATCCTTATTAAAGCTGGCTGGAATTACCATCCGTGTGTTGAATCTACTGGATCTTGTGGGTTCAAGCTACTTGTCCAGTCTTCTCTTGCAGGGTGTTCTATTCATTAGCTTTGCTATGTTGCTATTTAGCTCTTGGTGGAAACAGTTGTCTGCCGTTAGCAGCTCAGCCTTTCCTCATAGTTGCTTGCAACAACGAAGCTTGATGGAGCAAGGATATTGCATGAGTTGTGTTTTGGGCAAGTCCTTTCGGCTTCTTGTGTACTAGCCTACTATGCTAGTTGATGTTGTCCAATGAGGCTGGTTCTCTAGAGTCGGCCTTGCTTTATGGTTCTGTTTAGTTGCTGCTTTTGCAGAATTGGGTGTGCTACTCCACCTTGCTGGAGTTGCTGGGCTCACTGCTCTAGTGCTGATGGTTTGGTTTGTGTGGTGGGGCTGTTTCCAGTTGCTGGTGTAGTGGCTCTCAGCGGAGCAGCCTTGCTAAATGTGGTTTGCTATGCTCTTTATAGCTGGCTGCTGGAATTTATGCTGGCTTTTGCTAGTCTTGTTGCTACGATATGCAGGTTGTGGTTGCTACTCTATCTTTGCTGCTGGAGTAGGGTTGCCTTACTATTCTTCTACTGTGGTCTGCTAGGATTTCCTCCCTAGCTTGTTTGGTAATGGGTTTTATTGGTGGAGGTTGCGTCTCAGATGCTGCTGTCCTTTGATGGAAAGCATGCTGCTGCTATTCTGCTGTAGGCACTGGTTAGCAGGTCTGCTGAGGACCGGCTGTTTGGCGGTGCTGGTGTGCTCCTACTATTGCTCCGACACTGTTTGTTTTGCATGGCTGCAGTTGCTGGTCGCTCACTACACTGGTGTCCTTGAATACTGGTTGGAGTTATTGCCTGCAATTGCAGCCAATACTAAGCTGCTTCCATTGCTTCTAGCCGTCTGCCGGGTTGTAAGGAGATATGTTTTTGCTTCATTGATATGCAGGTTCCGAGGGAGTCTGTTCCCCTGCACCTGCCTTTGGATTCTAATCCTGTTATGCAAGTTAAGCTTGCTTGTATTTCTTCAGGGAGTGTGTTCTCTATCTATTTTCGGGAGCTTGTTCCCCTTCTTTAGATTATTTGTAATTATTTTGTGCTTTGCAGGTCTTCTAGCTTTGTTTTGATCTATATATTTCTTATATTTTATTAAATAAAATAAAATAAATAAAAAAAATAACAATATGTACTTTTAACAGGGGAAATTAATTTATTATAGATTTAATTGGTAAAAAATTAAGTTTAGGAGCCTAATTTAGGCTTAATTAAGAATATTAGAATTTTAGAGGACCAAACTTAATTTTTATGAAGTCAATCGATTGAAATTAGGGATAAAATTGCAAGAAAATCATAAGCATAAGTGGAGAAGGGTTCTGGTTTATACCTTATGATTTTCAACAGCTTTAGGAAGGGATTTGGTGGTTTGTTCTTCTCTTTTTGTCCAGTTTCTTCCTTCCCTCACTTGCTATCCAGTCGGCCCTCTAGGCTCTTCTTTCACCCTTGTTTTTGTTTTTCTCTACCTCACGTAACTCACTTCTCACTCAACTCTTAAGGAAGATGGCATGCAAGCTGGTTGGGTTCAGTTTTTCTCCTTAAAAAGGAATGGTTGTGCTGTAGTAATGGTTGCTATCGGTTCTAAGGTCTAGGCTCCGTCCTCCTCCATGTTTCAGCCACTTCTCTTTCCCTCTATTCTCTTCTCACTCAACTCTCAAAGAAGATGCGCATGCACCTAGTCAATTGCAGTTTTCTCTTTGGGAGGGAGAGAGGGACGATTCTAGCAAATTACAGTTGGACTTTGGGGAGAGGAAGGGTCACCTTCTCTCTCCCCCTTGTATTTATACACCCTCTTAAATAAGATAGGGTGTTTGTGTGTTGGTTATTTTGGGTTCGTATCCTTTTATTAGGTTATCTTAGGCTGGTAATACCCCCCCTTAGGATAAGTCGGTTCCTCCCCCACCAATTTCCTTAAAACAGACCGGCCTGTTTTCTCCATTTCCTTCCTAATATAAGCCAGCCTAACGTTATGTTTTGTTTGGTTTTACAATTACAGTGCAATGTAAAGATGTTTTGATTGGGAAAGTACTGATCGATAATGGTTATGCACTAAATATGCTGTTAAGACACATATTGAAAGAAATGTTTGTTAATGAGTCGCACATGAAACCCGGTATTATGATGGCAAAAGCATATGATGGTTAACTAAGACAAATAATAAGAACATTGGAGGTGGAATTGTATGTGGGGCTACAAATGTTCTTGGTGACATTGTAGGTGATGGACATTCATCCATCTTACAACATATTATTAGGAAGATCATGGATTCACACAACTGGAGCGGTAGCTTCTTCACTACACCAAAGCTTGAAATATATTATGAATGGAATGTCGATAACTGTCAAGGCCAAAAAAGACAATTTTCATGATAAAAAAATATGGTTGTGTCTTTCATTAAGGTGGAAGATTATAGAGATGGGAACATTCATGCATTTAAAATCATGAATGTTAAATGGGTTCCTGAAGGTACGATGCCGAGAAGGCTAAAAATTTTAGAAGTTGTAAGGATTGCTACCGACTGCTTTTTCAAGAATGGGATTCCTTTCTAATATGATCTTAGAACTAGGATACCTGAGTGGGTCAATATGATGAAATTGAAATGTGCAGACCAGAGATTTGGGCTTGGATATAAGCCCAAGAAAGATGACTATAAGTGGGTCGCCAAGATTAAAAAGGAAGCAAGAATGACAAATATTGAAGAACAAGAACCTGAAAAGGAGGAACTCATTATCCCACTTTTCTAAACAACTTTTCCAAAGTCTGTAGAGGTGATTGGAACCCGCATGACAATTTTCACATTAGTACTTTGGAAAATTTAAGATAAAGAACAAATTGAGGGAGTGGAGGATGAAATAAAAGACGAAATTATACAGCAACTTTTTGTCCACACCATCGGTGAGGTCGTGTCGGGTTATTTATTACTTTGACACTCTTACACTTGGGAGAAGATATCAATCTTTTTGTCGTGTCAAGTTTTTGGCGTCGTTACTGAGGAGGTAAATTCTTGTACAAATTATAGTATTTATTATATTTTTTTCTTTTCACTTTTCTTGTATCTAACTTTGTTTCTTTTGTTTGTTTTTTTTGTTTTGTTTTCTTCTTCCTTTTATTCTCTTTATACACGTGCATGTGTTTGGTTACGTACATTAAGTGGTAGACTTTGTAGGGTATCCTCATCATTTTCAGAAAATATAGCCGAAGAAAATAACAAGTCACTTCATAATGAGAATAATGAGAATAACCGTGTTAGAACACTTAGAGACCACATGAATCCCACAAGAACAAGTGCACCTTCATGCATAGTTTTTCCTCCTGATGCATCTCATTTTAATTTTAAGCCAGTCATTATTCAACTTTTACCTTCTTTTCATGGCTTAGATATAGAAAATCCATACTTGTATTTGAGAGAATTTGATGAAGTTTGTAACATCTATAATGACTTAAATTGTAGTATGAATACCATTAGATTAAAGCTTTTTCCTTTTTCATTAAAAGATAAAGCTAAAACATAGCTACAAAATCTTAGGTCAGGATCCATTCGTGCTTAGGATGAAATGCAACAATAATTTTTAAAGAAGTTTTTTCTATCTCACAGAACTAACTCTTTCAAAAGACAGATCACCACTTTCACTTAAAAACCAGGTGAAACATTTTACTAATGTTGGGATAGGTATCGAGACTTGCTTAATACTTGCCCTCATCATGGTTTTGAAACATGGAGATTGGTTTCACAATTTTATGAAGGGTTAACACCTAAAGATAGGCAAATGATTGAATTGATGTGCAATGGAACTTTTGAAGATAAAGACCTTAATGAAGCAATGGAGTACCTAGACTTGCTAGCTGAAAATGCGCAAAATTGGGACACTACAGACACTTATGAGGCACCAAGTAAAACCCAACCTCATACATCTAGTGGAGGTATGTATAGTCTTAGGAAAGATCATGACCTCCAAGCCAAGTTTGCATCTTTAGATGTGTTAGTACAAGTTGATAAATTCATTTACCCTATAGATTTTATTGTCTTGGATACACAACCTGTTGAAGAAGCAAAGGCATATAATTGGAAACCACAAATTGAAGATTTGCCACCACGATCAAATGAGTCCATACCTTCAAGTGTTCAACCATCAAAACCTGATTTAAAGTCGTTACCATTCAATCTCAAATACTTATTTTTGGGAGAAAATGAAACTTTTTCAGTAATAATCTCTTTCAAACTTAATGCACATCAAGAAAGTAAGTTATTACAAACTCTAAAAATGCATAAAAATGCATTAGGATGGACCATAGTTGACATAAAAGGAATTACTCCTTTGATTTGCACACACAAGATTTATTTAGAGGAAAATGCTAAACCCTCTAGAGAAATGCAACGAAGACTTAATCCTGATATGAAAGAAGTAGTTAAAAATTAAGTCATTAAGCTTCTAGATAATGGAATCATTTATCCTATTTCTAACAGCAAATGGGTAAGTCCTACCCAAGTTGTACCTAAAAAGTCTGGAGTCACTGTGATAACAAATGAGAAAAATGAGTTAATTCCAACTCGGACTATTACTGGTTGGCGCATGTGCATTGATTATAGAAAACTTAATTCAATGACTAGAAAAGATCATTTCCCTTTACCTTTCATGGATCAAATCCTAGAAAGAGTTACAGGTCATGAATTTTATTGTTTATTAGATGGCTATTCAGGTTACAACCAAATTGAAATTGCATTGGAAGATCAAGAGAAGACTACTTTCACATGTCCATTTAGTACTTTTTCATATTGAAGAATGCCTTTTGGATTATGTAATGCACCAGCCACATTTCAAAGATGCATGCTTAGCATATTCAGTGATATGGTTGAATGTTTCCTTGAGATTTCTATGGATGATTTTTCTGTTTTTGGTGATTCATTTGATGATTGTTTAACTAATTTGGAAAAGGTTTTGAACAAGTGTGAAGAGAAGAATCTTGTACTGAATTGGGAAAAATTTCACTTTATGGTAACAAACGGCATTGTACTTGGTCACATTGTTTCATCGAAAGGAATTGAGGTTGAAAAATCTAAAATCAAGTTAATTGCCAACTTACCAACACCAAAATCTGTTAAAGATGTTAGATAATTCTTAGGATATGCTGGTTTTCATAGAAGGTTCATCAAAGATTTTAGTGTAATATCTAACCCATTGTGTAACCTTCTAATAAAGAAAAATATTTTTGAATGGACTGAACAATGTGAAAAGGCCTTTGTTAAACTTAAAAGCTTGCTTACTTCTGCTCTTGTCATTTAACCTCTTGATTGGTCACTACCTTTTGAAATAATGTGTGACGCTAGTGATTATGTCGTGGGTGTTGTCTTTGGACAAAGAAAAGATAAGAAATCTTATGTGATTTACTATGCAAGTAAAAATTTAAATAATGCTCAAATGAATTACACTACCACTAAAAAGAAATTACTTGCAGTAGTATTTGCATGTGACAAGTTCAGATCTTATCTTGATGGCTCACCTATTGTCGTTTTTAATGATCATGTAGCTTTGAAATATCTTTTTTCAAAAAAGGATTCTAAGGCTAGATTGGTATGATGGATTTTGTTACTTCAAGAATTTAATATCACAATCAAAGACAAGAAAGGCACCAAAAATATTGTTGCAGATCATTTGTCAAGATTGACAACTGATTCGAGATCTGACATCACACCAATCGATGACTACTTTCCTAATGAATCTTTATTTTCTGTCTCTACAATGCCAAGTTTGCTAATATTTTTA
Source organism: Populus alba (assembly GCF_005239225.2). NCBI lineage: Eukaryota > Viridiplantae > Streptophyta > Magnoliopsida > Malpighiales > Salicaceae > Populus > Populus alba. The sequence continues at coordinate 20,117,793 of NC_133297.1, read as the reverse complement.
ATTTTCTTGTTTCAGGACAATTGCCAACTCATTGGAGTACCCAAGGCAAAAGAAAGTTCTTGAACAAAGTGAAGAACTTTTATTGGGATGACCCTTATTTATTCAAATATTGTCATAATCAAATATTTCAAAGATGCATTCCTGACAATGAGGTAAGTGGTGTCATTAAATTTTGTCATTATGAGGCATGTGGGGTTATTTCTCATCAAGAAAGACAACTGCAAAAATCTTACAAAGTGGATTTTACTGGCCTACCATGTTCAAGGACTCACATGCATCCTGTAAGACTTGTGAAAATTATCAAAAGTTGGGATCTATTTCAAAACATCACATAATGCCTTTAAATCCTATTCTTGTCATTGAGATCTTTGAATATTGAGGTATAGATTTCATGGGTCCATTTCCTCCATCATTTGGTTTCATGTACATATTAGTAGTAGATTATATTTCAAAATGGATAGAGGCAATTCGAAGTCGAAACAATGATCACAAAACAGTAATAAAGTTTTTGAAAGAAAATATTTTAAGTCGATTTGGAATCCCTCGAGCCATGATAAGTGATGGTGGAACACATTTCTACAACAAGCTATTTGAGTCTTTAATGAAGAAATATGGAATCACACATAAAGTTGCCACCCCTTATCACCCTCAGACGAGTGGACAGATAGAACCTGCTAATAGGGAGATCAAATAGATCTTGGAGAAAACGGTGAACCCTAATAAAAAAGACTGGTCTTTAAGACTTACTGATGTACTTTGGGCTTATCGAATTGCTTATAAAACATCATTAGGTATGTCACCTTATAGACTAGTCTATGGAAAACCTTGTCACTTACCTGTGGAACTTGAATATAAAGCTTATTAGGCTATTAAAGCTTTCAATTCAAGCCTTGATGATGCTAGTTAGCTTCGAAAATTACAAATAAATGAGCTTGAGGAAATAAGAAATGATGCATATGAAAATTCAAGAATTCATAAAGCAAGAATCAAAGAGTTTCATGACAAGAAAATACTAAGAAAAACATTCAATATTGGTCAAAAAGTCTTGCTTTATAATTCTCGACTCCATTTATTTCCTAGAAAACTAAAATCAAGATGAAGCAGTCCTTTTATTGTGAAACATGTGTATCCATATGGGGCCTGTGATATCGAGAAACCAAAGAATGACAATATTTTCAAGGTAAATGGACATTGTTTGAAAGTTTACTTTGACAATTTTTCAGTTAAACATGACTTTATTGAATTGGGTGATCCTGTATATAAAAATTGATTCTTCTCACATTATTTTTATGTTTCTTTTTTTTTTGTGACTCTTGTTTTGCTGGTCTCTCTCACCCCGGTCAAATGGCGAATAACGGTACTCCGTGACTCTTAAGTCGGTTCTTTCAGTTTCCCATGAAAATTGATATATGTGTATATATTTGTGCAATTCTCTACTCTTTCCCTTTCTTTGAATCTCTCCTCCAATTCTCATTTGAAAATAGACACCACTCTTGAAAAATTGAAAAAGTACTTTTCTACTCTATCTTAGAATGCGATTACAAAAATTTACCATGCTAGAAGTGCAAGATTGAGGTTGTTCATGAATGATGGAATTCCTGAAGATATTCGCTGGCTGATTGAAGCAAAGGTCTGATTATCAGGTGAGTCCTCCAATTCTTTCATTTCATACAGAAAAGGTAAAAACACTTTTGCAAACAATGTCGTGTAAAATGACTGAAAGTTTGCCATAGATGTGCCAAATGGACTTGTAATGCAACATGTTGTTCTTTAAGAATGGTATCTGTAAACCGTGAAGATAAAATACAATTTATTAAGGATGGCCTGAGTAAGGGGTCTTTAGATAATCTTCTATTGACTCTTGAGACACACCCTAGTGGAGATGTGCATCATGCAATTCATGCTTTATGGCCACAATTCCATAAAGAACATGCTCAACTTAATCTTGGGAATCTAACTAAAAAAAACCCTTTTTGCTAGTTTTTAAAAAAACTGGATGGGAAGCCTATCCCCGACTTATAGAGGGCGTTTAAGCCGTTCTTAGATGTAAAACCAAGAAAAGATGTGAGCCATAATCACACCTATCCCCGATTGGAACCTCCTTTTTGTGTGGTTTCCAGTTGAATAATAAGAGTTTATACTATACTTGTTTGAAATACCATTAGTGGATCCTCTAACTTTGACATTTGTTTTTATCATTGTTTAATCCTTACATTAATCTTCTATCTCAAAGTTCTCATCAACTTCTTCTTCACCTTCTTCTTCTTTATTATTACTACTACTACTACTATTATTGTTGTTGTATGATTGTTGTCTATAATTTATATAATTAACCTCCTTGTGGTTCGACCTCATTCTTGCTGGGTTATTTATTACTTCAACACTCTTACAGAAGTGTCAAGGTCCTTGTAAAAGCTTTTATGAAGAAGTTGGTTGAAAGAGAAACACACTAGAATCAGAAGATGGAGCCTACTCTTCTTGTGTTCGAAAAATAATTGCTTTTGTTTGATCATGTCTGCAAAAGTGTAAACCCCCGGTTATAACTTTTCTAGGTATTTAAAAGAAGAGAAATTTAACCAATAGTAAAATGGGTTAAATTAAATTAAAGAAACCTAAATTAAGATAAAAATAGTGAAATTAATGAAATAAAAAGTGAATATAGTACTAAATCATTGAAAAGAAAAACATTTGTGAGGACAAAATGAATATGGAAGATCAAGAGAGGTCAATATTCGAATAACAGAAGGTTGAGAGTTTATGTACAAATGATAAAAAGGGGTGGGGATAAATGTGCAATTAACAAGATGTTAGAAGTATAAATATCATTATATTTCCTCTCTTGGGGGGACTGGCAAGAGTAAGAGAGAGTTTAGATAGAGGCTGGAGAGAAGATATATTGATGGCAGATCAACCGACAGCTATAACTCCACCTTCCACCGTTGGATCAACACGATATTCGGATATGTTGTTCTCCTCCATGTTGTGTACATTGTCACCGTAGGGATTCTCTATATCAGTCCCTGTTTGAGAGATACATAGGGAGGAATATATCTGGGGAAATACACTTCTTGATAGTCTTCTTTGTTGTCTGTTTTCTCCTTCGGCCACCGTTGGATTAGGCTATAACTTGGATATGTTGTTCTTCCTGATTCTATCTAGATTCAGAACGGTTAAGATCTGAAACAAACATTCGGTATAAAAGTTGTGTATCTCGCACAGTAGGTCTGCAAGTTTGAGGTCAGTTCGGTTAAACCCATATTTCTAGAAATTTCACTATTTGATGAAGTTAATATTTGGATATGTTATACTCATAATAATGCATTACAACTTGACAATATAGATTGTTTGGAATATTATTCCTTTGTTATTTATAGTTGATAGAAATTGTGTGAATGATTGTGTTTAGAAGAATATTATTCGGAAAGTTTGTAAAATCAACAAGAATGTTTTATTTTGACGGTAAGAGGGAAGATTGTAATAAATAAGATAAATTGGCTCTTATAAAGATATTCTTTTTTTTACAGTCTTAAACGATATGTGATATGGCCAGGGGTTGAGACGATAGAGAAAAAAAGTTAAATTATGGATATTGTGTGTAATTGGAAAGGTTGATGAATCTGGACAGATTCATCTCCTAACTTTTGGAGAGAATTTGAGTAGAAGGATGAGAGAATTAGGATAAAGTTTCTTCATAGAAATTGTAGTTTTGATGTTAGCTAACTAAGAAATTAGTCTTGCTCAATATGGAGCTATAGAACCCCAACTATAGGTCATCAACCGAGATTGGGTCCTAACAGACCCTGTAGGGTAGTGTTTGTTGATGAGAAATTTTGACTATCTCAAAGGAAGAACTGGGTTCTCCTTCATTCAGAAAACTTGTAGCCTTGTGTGTTAGCTTTCCAACGAGACTAATCTCGCTTGAAATATAGTTCTATAACTCTAGATATAGTTAAAAATCTGATGAGTGTTCAGGTAGTAATAGTTCAAATGTCTAGAAAATAACAGTTCAATCTTTTGATAATAACAGTTCAAATGTCTAGATAGTAACAGTTCAAAGTTAGACAATAACTCTAGATATAGTTAAAAATCTGATGAATGTTCAGGTAGTAACAGTTCAATGTGTGGACAGTAACAGTTCAAATGTCTAGAAAATAACAATTCAATGTTTAGACAGTAACAGTTCAAATGTCTAGACAGTAACAGTTCAAAGTGAGACAGTAACAGTTCAAAGTTAGACAACAACTCTAGATATAGTTAAAAATCTGATGAGTGTTCAGGTAGTAACAGTTCAATGTGTGGACAGTAACAGTTCAAATATCTAGAAAATAACAGTTCAATGTTTAGATAGTAACAGTTCAAATGTCTTGACAGTAACAGTTCAAAGTGAGACAGTAACAGTTTAAAGCCAAACAATAACAGTTCAAAGCCAAACAGTAACAGTTGAAAAAGTCAAACAATAACAGTTCGAAAAGTCAAACAGTTACACTTCAAAGTCAGACAATAACAATTGGAAAATGGATAGTAACAGTTCAAAGTTAGATAGTAACAGTAGACTTCCACGAGAATACTATATAAAAGAATTAAGTCATACGAACACTTGCATATTGAGATACTAACTCTGAAAATATACATGATATATGTATGTATGTTATTATGAGGAAATGAACATGCATAAAAAAAGTAACATATGAGTAATAGATGAGTATGGATTCTTTATAATATCGGCCTGAAGGAATGATGACTATGGTTGGATAAAGGATGACAACATTAAATGGTGTAATGAGAAAAACGTAAGATATAAAGAAAGAAATGATTGAAAGAAAGATTTATTAGCTATTGATATGATTATTATAAAACATATCATTGAATTAGAAAAATTTATGAGATGAGTCTGTGACTGTAGGAGGGACCATCGGTGTGGTGCAACAGCAGCAACAGGGGAGCACGAGTAGAACTTCTACTGCAGGTAGGTGACTTCCACCTTCCTTTTAAATAATGTTGAATAATGAAAATACTTTATCATGAAAGTTACTGTATTATGTTAATTCAGATATCAGATTTGCCAAATGCTTAAAATGTTGACAAATGGTTGATTAGTTTCGGCTAATGACATCTGAAGAGATGACCTTGAACAATGAAATACCTTATCATCAACGTTGCCGTATTGTGTTAATTCAGATATCAGATTTGCCAAATGCTTAGAAATGTTGACAAATGGTTGATTAGCTTCGGCCAATGGCATCTGAAGAGATGACCTTGAACAATGAAATACCTTATTATCAACGTTGCTGTATTGTGTTAATTCAGATATTAGATTTGCCAAATGCTTAAAAATGTTGACAAATGATCGATTAGCTTCGGCTAATGGCATCCAAATGGATGACCGGGACAAACGATTGATTAGCTTCGGCTAATGGCATCCAAAGGGATGACCGGGACAATCAATTGATTAGCTTTGGCTAATGGCATCCGAATGGATGACCGGGACAAATGATTGATTAGCTTCGGCTAATGGCATCCGAATGGATGACCGGGACAAACGAGTGATTAGCTTCGGCTAATGGCATTCGAATGGATGACCGGGACAAACGACTGATTAGCTTCGGCTAATGGCATCCGAATGGACCGGGACAAACAATTGATTAGCTTCGGCTAATGGCATCCAAAAGGATGACCGGGACAAACGGTTGATTAGTTCTGGCTGATGGAATTCGAAGGGGATGGGCGGGGTGAGTGAATGGTTAACCTCGACAAATGATGTCTTAAAAGAAGGGCCAGATTTAAGATTATAGTTGATTGCAAGAATTGGTGCATCTATATGTATTGCAAGTTGTGTATAGCAAGAACATAAAGGAACTACAAGTGTCACGCTTCAAACATGAGATAATGTTAATGCTTCATTAAACTGCTAGGCCATTTTCTTATTGTTATTATTATTATTAAGTAATTGCATTCTTGTAAATGTTTTGTTCTGCAGTAGGGACGTCATACCAACAAGGTGCCTAGGAAACCCGATTCACGGGAACCCATTTTTGCAAGAATCATGTAGTTGCATTCTAAATCATGATGTATTTTATATGAATCAATGTACTGAATGTATAACTATTATTAGATCCTTTTAGATTATATTCGTGATGACTATTTGTAGGATAGAATACAAACTCATAACTATGCATGCATATTTTAAATGCGAACTTCTAGCCATGCAAACATAATATTATGAGTTTATGTAAGATTCACTTTTAAATGAAATGTTAGTTGTTGTTGATGTATGGATTATATATTGATGATGTGAAGGGAACATGTTCGCCGATTACCGACATGATGTGTGTCAAGTATAAAAAAAAAAAAAAAAATAAAATTAATGTTGTTTTGGGCTTGAAAAGCCGGGTTGTTACAAAAAGTGTTATTTTGACCTGTTTTAGTCTTATTTATAAATTAACTCATAATACCACAAGACTTTCTTTATCAAATGAGCCCTTTATTTTTTAATAAGATCATTAATTTTCTTGTGTTCATGATGTGTCTTCATTCTTTTGTTTCATGCAAATAACACGTTTACACGAGCACACCTTACACTTTCAGGAATCCTAAAATTCCATCAATTCACAAACCCACTACACTAAGAATAATTGGCCAAACTTTGTGATTAGTACTTAAAAGTGTATTTTTATCAAGGTTTTGTATCATTATTTTGCACTTGAAGTATCAATAACTCCTTAACAAAAGCATGTTTTATAATAACAAGTGTGATACTATAAAATACCTTTAATTTTTGGTAAATGTTCATCTTAAATGCAAGCATATCACATAAATCAAAGGATTGATTGATGAGTTTAACTACTGAAATTGAGAAGACAAATAGAGGGCTAAGCTTAGAAAAAAGATGTTGGTTCAGTCCAAACTGGAACACCATTCAGTTATTGGATCATAATTAGAGTTGTAGAACTTGAATTTAGGTCTGCCCAAAATAACCAACGGAGAAGTCCAAATCTATCTTGCACTCCCATGAAAGTTTTAGGCCTATGTGTTAGCTTTCCATCCATATAAAGCAAGCCTAAATCCAAGATCTACAACTCCAGATATGACCCAATGACTGAACAGTGTTCCAGTTTGGACTGAACCAACATCTCTTTTCTAAGTTTGACCCTCTCTTTGTCTTTTAAATTTCAGTAGTTAAACTCATCAATCAATCCTTTGATTTATGTGATAGGCCTAAGATGAACTTTTACCATAAATTAAAGGTATCTTATAGTATCAGACTTGTTATTATAAAACATGCTTTCGTTAAGGAGTTATTGATACTTCAAATGCATAATGATGATATAAAACCTTGATAAAAATATACTCTTAAGTACTAATCAATGAGTATTAAAAAGGATATGCCATTGTATTATACTGAACGTTAATTGTCACGAATGGTTGTTTGAGTATTATAAAGGATCTATACCGTTGCATTATACTAAATGTTAATTGTTATGAATGGTTGTGTGAGTATTATGAAGATCTATTGTTGTATTATGTTGAAGGTTATTTGTCATAAATGTTTATATGAGTATTGTGAAAGTTCTATTATTGTGCTATATATAGTGCTAAATTTTTGTGAATTTTTGTATGAGTATTACGAGGGATCTATTGTTGTATCGTATTGAACATTAACTATTATGAATGGTTGGATAAGTAATACGAAGAGTCTACTGTTATATTATATTGAATATTAAACTGTTATGGAATGTTTGTTTATGTATTACAAAGGATTTATGAAGGGTCTACTATTATGTTATAGTGAATGTCAAATTGTTATAAACCGCCTTTGGGATGTTTGATTGGTTAATGATTAGCTATAACTAATGGCATCCTAAATGGATGACCGAGATGGATAAATGATTAGCTTTGACTAATGGTGTAAACACCCAAAGAAAAAAAAAACTTATTTAGAGAGAGAGAGAGAGAGAGATGATGATGAATGCAGTCTTCGCTGCCGATTTTTGCATCGGCAGCGACGCAGTATTCGCTGCTGATTCTGGATTTGGCAGCGACGCAGCCTTCACTATCGATACAGAAATCGGCAACAACATAGCCGATTCTGGATTTGGCAGTGACGCAGCCTTCATTATCGATACAAAAATCGGCAACAACACAGTTTTTCGCTGCCCATTTCTTGATCGGCAGCGACGCAGTTTCTGCTGCCGATTTTTGGATCGGCAGTGACGCTGTTTTCGCTGCCGAAGCAGAAATCGACAGCGATGCAGTTTTCGCTGCCAATTTCTCAATCAACAGTGACGCAGAGCTGGGAGGGAGGGGTAAAACTAGTTTTAGATCAACCAAACAAGGATAAGAACACACCTAAACCAACCCCCAAACAACCCATTTCATTTGATGGGTAGTATAAATACAAAGAGGGGAGAGAGAATGATCCATCTTCTTCCCAAACCAGCAGCTGCATGCCATTCTTCCCTTCCCCTTTCACAGCAGAAACGTGAATCAACCAGTAGAGATTGCCTTGTGAACTGGTGAGGGAGAGATGAGACCTTGAGAGAGGAGTGGGCAGCTGCATAGAGGAGAGGAAAAAGAGAGCTGGAAAATGTGAGAGGAAGAAAAAGGAGGAGAACCAGCAGATGAAGAGAAAAGAATAGTGTCAAACCTTCCTCAAACTTAGTTAAATTCAGAAGGTATGGGTCATGAAACTCCCTTCCTCTTCCCCTTAAAAATCAGAAACGAAAATGAAGAAGAAAAACCCTAAGAAAAATTAATCTAAGACCTAAGCCAGCTATGAAGGAAATTGATATTAACTAGGAGAACTAGCAAACAGAAGTGAAATAAAGTCAATTTCAGAACATCTAACAAATCATGGTAGAGGGCTGGCTTTAACTATGGGGTAGGCCAGCATGCATGTGTGTGTGTGTTCTGCTGAAATTTAATGTGTTCTGCTGTGATGTTGCTGTTGGAATTAATGTGTTTTGCTGTGATGATTGTTGCTGAAATCAATGTGTTTTGCTGTGATGTTGCTGCTGGAATTAATGTGTTTTGCTGTGATGATTGTTGCTGAAATTTAATGTGTTCTGCTGTGATGATTGTTACTGAAATCAATGTGTTTTGCTGTGATGTTGCTGCTGGAATTAATGTGTTTTGTTGTGATGATTGTTGCTGAAATTTAATGTCTTCTGCGGTGATGTTGCTGCTGAAATTTAATGTGTTCTGCTGTGATGATTGTTGCTGAAATCAATGTGTTTTGCTGTGATGTTGTTGCTGGAATTTTGTTGAAGAACTATGTGCTGAAATTGATGGTTCCGATTTGTGTGTTGTGCAGCAAAACTCTGTTTCGCTGCCGCACCGAACCTCCTGCAGCGAATCGATATTCGCTGCCGATTTTGTGTCTTGCGTAGCGAAATTCTGTTTCGCTGCCGCAACCGAACCTCCTGCAGCAAATCGATATTCGCTGCCGATTTGTGTCTTGCGCAGCGAAATTCTGTTTCGCTGCCACGACTGAACCTCCTGCAGCGAATTGATATTCGCTGCCGAATTGTGTGTTGTGCAGCGAAATTCTGTTTCGCTGCCGAAACTGAACTTCCTACAGCGATTTGATATTCGCTGCCGAGTTGTGCGTTGTGTAGCGAAACTGTGGCACCAACAGCGATGCAGTTTTCGCTGTCGAACGGGCTGCCGGCAGCGAAACAGTTGTCGCTGCCGAACTGGCAGCCCGCAGCGAACCAGTTCTTGCTGTCGATTTCTACAATAAGCCTCCTAGGCAGGAATGACTTAAATGCTAGTAACAATTTCATGATATGATGGTGTAAAATATGGAACACTTGAATGTGAACATATGAAGTCTTGAAACAAGTGTGATGATGAATATGATTCAAAAGTAAAATAAATACAACTGTGCTGATTTGTGACCATTGATGTCTTAGGTGGTGCGGTCGGGATTGGACCATCATCAAGACAGGAACGACCCACAAGTGGAGTAGGTAGGTGACTTGCACCTTTCTTTTTCATACGTTGAATCTTGAAATATTTTAACTTGAGTACTACCGTATTGTTAGAATCGATATTAAATTGTCGAACACTTAAATGTTGATTAAAGGTTGATTAGCTTCGGCTAATGGCATCCGAATGGATGGCCGGGACAAAATGAGTGATTAGCTTCGGCTAATGGCATCCGAATGGATAGCCGGGACAATGAGTGATTAGCTTCGGCTAATGGCATCGGGACGAGTGATTAGCTTCGGCTAAATGGCATCCGAACGGATAGTCGGGACAAAAGAGTGATTAGCTTCGGCTAATGGCATCCGAACGGATGGCCGGGACAAAAGAGTGATTAGCTTTGGCTAATGACGTCCAAATGGATGGCCAGGATGAAGGACTGATTAGCTTCGTCTAATGGCATCCAAATGGATGGCCGGGACAAATATTGATTAGCTTTGGCTAATGGCGTCCGAATGGATGGCCGGGATAAAGGAATGATTCTGCTGCCGATTCTAGATCGGCAGCGACGCAGTTTCCGCTGCCGATACAGAAATCGACAGCGACGCGGACAAATGAATGACTAGTTTCGGCGCATGGCATTCGAAAACTTGTGTACCTATATGTACTACTAGCTGTTACATCAAATACATGAAGAAATTATAAATGTTAATGCTTTAATTAATTGCCAGGCCGTTAGTTACTATTATTATTATTATTATTAAGTATTTGCATTCTCTTAAATATTTTGTAATGCTGCAGGGACGTCACACCAACGAGATGTCTAGGAAACCCGACACACGGGAACCTACTTTTGCAAGGAATTATGTAGATGCATTCTAAATTACAATGTATTTTGTATGGATCAATGTACTGAATGTATAACTTTTATTAGATCCTTTTTGTTTAAAATTTGATGGCTATTAGTAGGAAAAGAATGCAAACTCATGTCCATGTATATATTTTAATATGAACTACAAATCATGCAACTTAATATTATGTGTTTGTGTAAGATTCGCTTTTAAATGAAATGTTGATTGTATGGATTGTATTTTGATGATGTGAGGATTCAAGTTCTTTAATTACCGGCACCATGTGTATTAAATATAAAAATAAAATAAAAAAATTTACTGTTGTTTTGGGCTTGGAAAGCCGGGTTGTTACAGTTGGTATCAGAGCACTTGGTATGGATCCTGAGGATCATTAATAAATGTGTTGTTGCGATGAATTTCAGGATGGTACGCACCCGACAAGGGACACGAACTGAGCCGCCCTCCTTAGAAAGGAGGGGCATGAACCGAGGTGCCTAAGGTTGGCAAGACGAAGATCCCTTAGATGATACAGCATCTCATGCTCCGATAATACCACCCGAAACCTTGCAGGGGGAAGATACGGTGGCGGGGGAAGGCTCGAGGCCTAATCAGACAAAGGGAACACCCCCCGTTGCAACAGAGCAGAGAGAAAGAACAAAAGCACAACCATCTGCTGTTCCAACTGGTGTGCCCCCATAATATGTAGATGCGGGATTCCTTGTACAAATAGTTAAAGCAGTGATGGAGGGCATGGCTAGTTCAGCGGCACAAACAACTCCCACCACGCAGATTCCACCAGCAGCCCCTATGACTAGCATGACCATGGATAATGTGGTGCCACTAGTGCGACTAGTCAAGAGTATGAGGGAAATGGTTTGTGAACCGTATATGGGGGAACAAGATGCAGAGATAGCTGGAAGATGGATCAGGAAGGTAGAAAAGACAATGATTCAAATAAGCATACTCGAGGGTTTGAGGGTAAATTGTGCAACCCAGTTACTGTCTGATAGGGCCATGACATGGTGGGAAACAGTTCAGTTGAGGCGTGCGACTGAGACACTAACCTGGAGTGACTTCAAGATAGAGTTTGAGAATCAGTTTTATTCCAAGTATCATCGCAAGGTGAAAGAACAAGAGTTCTTGGCATTAAGACAGGGTGATATGTCAGTATTGGAGTATGAAAGGAGATTCCATGACCTCTCATTGTTCGCCCCACATTATGTGCCGACAGAGGAACATATGATTGAAAAGTTGAGAGATGGTTTACGACAGGATTTGAGACAAGGATTGATCGCCTTGCGATTTAAATCGGTGAGGAAATTGATTGAGGCTGCACAAGCTCTGGAGGCATGTATTGGAGAAAGCCAAGGGGGTATTAGGGTATAAGCAAAAAGAGAGATGGGGACTATTTCAGTGGCAGACCACCGCACCCGAAGAAAGGAAAAAGTGGAGTGTTTGAGCAGTACAAAAAAAAAGGGAGTTTGATATTACTGCCTCACCAACAGTCAAGTGGGAGAGTGATGGTTGGACAGTCGCACTCGAGGGCAAACTCTTCAACTGGGACCGGTGACCGCAGGGGTGTTGACTATCCTTTTTGTGTAAAATGTGGACAAAAACACCCTGGGACTGCTCAGTTTCCCCTGGGCGATGCTTTGTGTGCAGAGGAGAGGGTCATAGGTGGAGGAACTACCAGTATCTTAGCCAAGGGTGTCATTATTGTGGTGGGAGAGGTCATTACAAGAGGGACTGCTCCAAAAGAAACACCGGACAAGTACAGAGCTATAGACAGCCCAGTCAGAGCCACCAGCAGTCAGTCACTGTTAATAGGCCAGTCAGATCTTCTCAATCAGGGGCAAACTCCAGTCGAGGGAAGCCGAGGGCACAAAATGATTGGACCCCAGGGAGGGTCTTCCACCTGACATAGGAGGAGGTCAGGGCTGCATCGGATGTGGTGGCAGGTACACTACTGTTAAATGATTTTAATGTGCATGTATTGTTTGATCCGGGGGCCACCCACTCATTCATTGCTAAGAGAATTGTCACTAAATTGAGAAAGGAAGTAGAAATAGTAGAGAAGGGGTTCGTAATTGGAACTCCAATGGGAAACATGGTTGAAACAAATATTGTATATGTGGATGTGGGGGTTAGTTTATCCGGGTATGAAACATAAGTAGACTTGATTCCCTTAGAGCTGCATGATTTTGACATAATATTAGGCATGGATTGGTTGAGTAAATACAAGGCTCTAATAGATTGTTATGCTAAAACTGTTACTTTTCAAACACCTAAGGGCGAGAAAATGACTTTTGAAGGAGAGAGAGTTCTCAAACTGAATGCTTTAATATCGGTGGTAACAACCCAAGAACTTTTAAGAAAGGGATGTACGGGATACCTCGCATACATCTTAAACTCTGATGATGAAGGTCCACGATTGAAGGATATTCCTGTGGTGAAGGATTTTCCAGATGTGTTTCCTGAAGAACTACCAGGACTACCCCCGGAGCGAGAGGTAGAGGTGTCTATAGACACTTTTCCTGGAGTCCCACCCATAGCTCAACAACCGTATCGAATGGCTCCAGCAGAACTAAACGAGTTAAAGACTCAATTACAGGAATTATTAGACAAAGGGTTCATACGGCCCAGTACTTCTCCTTGGGGAGCACCAGTCCTATTTGTAAGAAAGAAAGATGGAACCCATAGACTTTGTATTGACTATAGACAGTTGAACAAAATAACAATGAAAAACAAGTATCCGTTACCTCGGATAGATGATTTGTTCGACCAATTAAAGGGAGCGAGGGCATTTTTGAAGATAGATATGAGATCAGGGTACTATCAGATGAAGATTAAAGAAGCGGATGTAGCAAAGACTGCATTTAGAACTCGTTACGGACACTATGAATTTTTGGTGTTACTGTTCGGGTTGACGAATGCCCCAGCCCTCTTCATAGATTTGATGAATCGGGTTTTCCAACCATACCTGGATAAGTTTGTGGTGGTATTCATTGATGATATACTGGTGTACTCGAATTCTTTCGAGGAGCACAAAGAACACTTGAGACAAACCTTACAAACCTTGAGGGATCACCAGCTATATGCAAAACTGAGTAAATGTGAATTTTGGCTGAAAAGGGTGACGTTTCTGGGACATGTCATTTCAGCCGAAGGTGTTTTTGTCGACCCCCAAATAGTCGAAGCAGTCTTGAAATGGGAAAGACCGACTTCGGTCACTGAAATACGTAGTTTCCTGGGACTTGCAGGATACTATCGGAGATTTATCGAAGGTTTTTCCCTGATTGCTACCCTTTTGACCCAGCTAACTAGAAAGGATAAGAAATGGGTGTGGTCGGAAGAATGTGAGGCAAGCTTCCAAGAATTGAAGAGGAGGCTCACCACTGCTCCAGTGTTAACTCTCCCCTCAGGGACCGAGGGTTTTGTGGTATATAGTGATGCCTCGGGGAAGGGATTGGGGTGTGTTTTGATGCAGCATGGGAAGGTGATCGCCTATGCATCAAGGCAATTAAAGACTCATGAGGTGAACTACCCGGTGCACGACCTGGAGTTGGCAGCTGTAGTATTTGCCTTGAGAATATGGAGACACTATTTGTATGGGTCTCAAACCCAAATTTTTACTGATCATAAGAGCCTGAAGTATCTGATGTCGCAAAAGGAGTTGAACATGCGGCAAAGAAGATGGATAGAACTCATTAAGGATTATGATTGCACCATAGAATACCACCCGGGGAAAGCAAATGTGGTGGCAGATGCCCTCAATCGCAAAAGTAAAGCCTCCTTGGGAAGCTTAACAGTGGGAAAGGAGCGGCAATTGGCTGAATTAAAAGAGTTGGGTGCAGATTTGGGAATCGATGCAGGAGGTGGGTTAGTAGCCCAATTAGTGGTGCAACCAATGTATCGAGAATAGATACTACATGCCCAATTCCATGACAAGGTGGGGTCCAAGATTAGAAAGAATGTGGAGGCAGGGGTAGAAATGAAATTCCGAGTAGCGGATGATGGGTCCTTGATGATGGGACAACGGTTGTACTGCCTAATGACGAAACAGTCAAACGAATGGTTCTACAAGAAGCACATGAGTCCAAGTTCTCCATGCATCCTGGCAGCACTAAAATGTATCGAGACTTGAAACATCTCTATTGGTGGCCTAATATGAAAATGGAAATAGCTGAGTATGTGTCAAAGTGTGGGATATGTCAACAAGTCAAGGTTGAACACCAAAGGCCTGCGGGACCATTACAACCATTACAAATTCCAGAATGGAAGTGGGAGATGATCACTATGGATTTCGTGTCAGGATTTCCCAAAGGGAGGAAAGGAAATGATGCGATATGGGTCATCGTAGATCGGTTGACGAAATCCGCACTATTCTTGCCTATAAAGATGACCAACTCGGTGGACAAGCTTGCCAAAATCTACATAAATGAGGTGGTTCGACTTCATGGGATTCTGGTGTCCATTGTATCGGATCGAGATCCCAGGTTCACCTCTCGACTTTGGCCGAGCATACAACATGCCTTGGGGACAAGATTGGACATGAGCACTGCGTTTCACCCTCAAACGGATGGCCAATCAGAAAGAGTCATCCAAGTCTTGGAAGACCTATTACGGGCTTGTGTGCTAGAATTTAGGGGAAACTGGGAGGAACACATGGCATTGGTGGAGTTCACGTATAACAATAGTCACCAAGCCACAATAGGGATGGCCCCATATGAAGCCTTGTATGGTAGGAGGTGCAGAACTCCTTTGTGTTGGGAGGAAATAGGGGATCAGAAGTTATATGGCGCAGAGTTGGTCCAAGTCACCACGGAGAAAGTGGGATTGCATCAAAGCCGCACAGGATAGACAGAAGAAGTATGCCGATGTGAGGAGAAGACCTCTCGAGTTCAGTACGGGGGACCAGGTGTTCCTGAAGGTAGCCCCATGGAAGAACATGTTACGGTTTGGATTAAAAGGGAAGTTAACTCCCCGCTTCATCGGACCCTTCAAAATCTTACAATGAGTAGGACTAGTAGCCTACAAGGTGGATTTGCCCCCACAGCTAGCCAAGGTTCATGATGTGTTCCATGTCTCCTTGTTAAGGAAGGCTGACGTGGACCCCACCCGAGTTCTACCCCAGGTTCCAGTAGAAGTCAAGGAAGATTTAACACTGGAATTGAGGCCCATAAGGATACTAGGTCAAGAAGTGAAGGAATTACGGAGCAAAAAGATCCCCATCGTCAGAATTTTATGGCGAAATGCTCAAGTAGAAGAGGAAACTTGGGAGAGGGAGGCTGAGATGAGGAAAAAGTATCCCAATTTATTTGGACTACCAGGTATGGAATGTAAAACTTCTTAAATTTCGAGGACGAAATTCATATTTAGGAGGGGAGAATGTAAACACCCAAAGAAAAAAAAAAAAAAATATATATATATATATATATATATATATATATATACTTATTTAGAGAGAGAGA
Organism: Populus alba; assembly: GCF_005239225.2. NCBI lineage: Eukaryota > Viridiplantae > Streptophyta > Magnoliopsida > Malpighiales > Salicaceae > Populus > Populus alba. The sequence goes on along the minus strand of NC_133297.1, from coordinate 20,101,547 downwards.
GAGAGAGAGATGATGATGAATGTAGTCTTCGCTGCCGAAGTCTTCGCTGCCGATGCGAAAATCGGCAGCGACGCAGTCTTCGCTGCCGATGCAGAAATCGGCAGCAACGCAGTATTCACTGCCGATTCTGGATTGGGCAGCGACGTAGCCTTCACTATCGATACAGAAATCGGCAACGACACAGTTTTTCGCTGCCCATTTCTTGATCGGTAGCGACGCAGTTTCTGCTGCCGATTTCTGGATCGGCAGCGACGCTGTTTTCGCTTCCGAAGCAGAAATCGGCATCAATGCAGTTTTCGCTGCCGATTTCTCAAAATCAACAGTGACGCAGAGCTCGGAGGGAGGCTGGTAAAACTGGTTTTAGTAACAATTTCTGTGATGGATGTAAAATATGGAACACTTGAATGTGAACATATGAAGTCTTGAAATAAGTGTGATGATGAATATGATTTAAAAGTAAAATAAATACAACTGTGCTGATTTGTGACCATTGATGTCTTAGGTGGTGCGGTTGGGATTGGACCATCATCAAGACAGGAACGACCCACAGGTGGAGCAGGTAGGTGACTTGCACCTTTCTTTTTCATACGTTGAATCTTGAAATATTTTAACTTGAGTACTACCGTATTGTTAGAACCGATATTAAATTGTCGAACGCTTAAATGTTGATTAAAGGTTGATTAGCTTCGGCTAATGGCATCCAAATGGATGGCAAGAACAAATGAGTGATTAGCTTCGGCTAATGGCATCCGAATGGATGGCCGGGACAAAGAGTGATTAGCTTTGGCTAATGGCATCCGAACGGATAGTCGGGACAAAAGAGTGATTAGCTTCGGCTAATGGCATCCGAACGGATGGCCGGAACAAAGAATGATTAGCTTTGGCTAATGGCGTCCGAATGGATGGCCGGGATGAAGGACTGATTAGCTTCGGCTAATGGCATCCAAACGGATGGCCGGGACAAATATTGATTAGCTTTGGCTAATGCCATCTTAAGTGGATGAACGAGATGAATAAACAATTAGCTTCGGCTAATAACATCATAAGGGAATGAACAAGATGTTAGTTTCAAGAATTGACGCGTTCATGTGTACTATATTTTGTATATACCAAGTATATGAAAGAACTATGATTGTTATACTTTAAACAGAGAATAACATTAGTTTGGTTAATGGTATTCGAGATGGATGACTAGGTTTGAGTATTGTAATTAGCCTCGATAATTGATGAATTATTAAGGGTGGTATTTACATAAGTAAGAAGAAATGAAAGAATTTTACTCTTTGGTCCATGAATGAAATGTAACGTTAATATTGCTTTATTATGTTTTCTTAAATTGCCTATACTGCTTGAAATTACCTTGTGCTGTAACAGAAACATCATATCAACATGGTGCGTAAGGAAATCCATTTCGCGACTCACACATTTTGAAAAGAATATATATATATTTGCATGTTACAGGTGATATGAGTTCTGTATAAACAGACGTGTTAAGTGCTCAATTAGTCATCCGACCCCTTTTGTAAACACTTGTAATGAAACAATAAAATGGGACACGAATATGTATATGTGAATATACACATATGATGTGTATGAAAAGACACATGTGGTATTCTTCTTATGAGGATGTTATATTGTGAAATTACATGAGGTCAGGATAATGAAAGTACTAGTTGTGCAAATTATCGTTCGACACTCTAATATGAACTTGTGATGATAACAAGACTAGAACATGAATGTGAATTTATGAGTATGTTAATATGATGTAATGTAAACCTATGAGTATGAAAATATAATATTATGGGCATGTGTATTGAGAATCCATTTAATGAGAATGTTGATTTACATTATCTTACGTGAATTGTATTGTTAATGAATGGAATGCAATTATAAATTTGCATAATGATATGGTGAAAAACATCCAGAACCTGATGATTTTATATATATATATATATATATATATAATATAAAATTCTCCATCGATTTTGGCCTTGAAAAATCTGGGTCCATTACAAAGTAGGATCCAATCGATAAACATCGATTTCAAAAATCTCCAAGTTTATTCCTGCATAATTAAAGAATCACTAGACAGGAAACCATGGTACAATGACATCAAGTGATTTATCCAACACTGAAAATACCCTCAAACGGACTCTAAAATAGATGACAAGACTTTGAGGAGAATAGCCATAAATTTGTACTTGGATGCAAAAATCCTATATAAAAGGTTGTTTGACGCGACTCTACTAAGATGTTTGAATGAAAATGAGATTGAGCAAGCATTAAAAGAAATCCATAAGGGGATTTGTGCCTCTCATGCCAAAGGACATACAATGGCAAGGCAAATACAAAGATCTGGATACCTTTGGTAGACTATGGAAAAGAATTGTGTAGATTATGCTAGAAAATGCCATAAGTGTCATATATACGGTGATAAGATAAATGTATCTTCGTCACCGCTATTCAATATGACCTCGCCTTGGCCTTTTGATATAAGGGGTTTTGATGTCATAAGACCAATCAATCTGAAGGCTAGCAATAGACACAAGCATTTCATGGCCATCAACTACTTCACTAAATGGGTAGAGGCCAACACTTATGTATATGTGACATAAAAAGTAGTCAAGAGGTTCATTGAGAAAGATTTGATATGTAGTTATGGCTTACCAGCAAGATTGATAATTGATAACGCTCAAAAGTTTAATGGAAAGCTGATTATTGATCTCTAAACTAATAAAAATTAAGTCCAGGGACTTAATTAGATTTTTAATAGTCCAATCTGATTTAATCATTGGCCAAATTAAAAGTTTAATTATGTTTAAGAATTAATTTAAGTCAAATTAAAATATTTAATTAGATGAAAGGAATTAATTATACTTTTAATGGGTTTTCATTGGTGTAAAATTAAGTTTGGGAGCCCAATTTAGATTTAATCGAGAAGATTGAATTTTTAGAGGACCAAACTTAATTTCCATGAAGTCAACTGATTGAACCAGGGATAAAATTATAAGAAAATCAAAGTTTAAGGTCAATTAAGGGTTAAATTGAAGAAATTCATAACCAGGGATCTATTTGAAAAAGATGTTGAACTTTGAGGACTAAATTTGGTTAAAAATAGGGGTGAAATGAAAGCAAATTAAAAGTTTAATGATCAATTGAGAATCAATCAATTTGCATTAATTCAAAACCAATGATCAAAATGAAAAGATGTTAAACTTTAGTGTTGATATTTGAGTTTGTCAAGGGTAAAATCGCATGAAATTAAAAGTTTGAAGTCAATTAAGGATGCAATTAAAAGAAATGAAAAGACAAAGGACTAAATTGAATTTTAGACAAATCCTTAATTAAAACCCCAAGAATATCAAAACAGTGTCGTTTCATTTAAATGGAAAGGTTTATTTTGATCAAAATGATTTGTTTATGTCAAATCCTTCCTCTTCTCTTCTCTCTCTCAATTGTAACCTCAACCAACTCCTCCACCATATACTTCCTCTTTCTGCATCAGCAATGATCACATCAGTAGATCTAGTGGTGCAAACTCTTCTTCTCCAAATCAGTAACAAAAGCACCGACAGCCTCACCAACGCCAACTTCTTCTCTTTTTCTCAGGAGCGCCAGCCTCTACCATCCTCATATCAGACCTCTCAGCAATGGCAACCACACCACCTATATGCCAAGTAATCTTCTTCTCTTTCCCCCTTTTCTTGTAAATCTCTTGCTATTATCATCTGCATACAGATCATAAATTCACGTTCTACAACAAAAGATAATTAACGTGGTTATTAGGTTGGGCAAGTGACCATGTAATGTGGGCCGGCTAGACCCATTTCAACCCAACCCACATGGCTAAGTTGGGTCCTATTTTCTTAAAAAAAGAAAGAAAAATAAAATATTGTTGGGCCTTCAGTCAATCCAACCTAACCCGACTAGTTCAGGCTTGGGCCTCGAGCCTAAGCAACTAATTAAAAAAGACTAGAAATTCTCAAGGACCATTATAAAATCATTTATGGGTCCATCACATGTTTTTTCAATAATTTTTTCTAATATCAAGCCATAAATATACATTGTATGATACGGACTCAGCATTAGAAATATCTAAATTTTCTCTGAAATTTTGAAAAACAAATCCGAAAAAAATAATTTAAAAAAACTTTCATTTCTAAAGCAAAAAAAGTATTGTTTTCGTGCTTACAATCAAATCCTAAAAGGTTATTATGTATATTTTATGAAAAGGATAAAATCAAATTTTTATCATGTTTTAAAAATACAAAATGGATATCGTCATCGGTTCAAGATTATTTATTAGGCTTTGACCAAAATATCAAAAATCCCACAACAATTAGTTTGTTATTCGAAGTGTTAGGATTCAGCTATAAGACTTTAATATTTAGAAAGTGTAAAATTACATTGTAAAGTATACCCTCAAGTATTAAAGATACAAAATAGAAAATAAATACGATGTTAAATTTGGGTCTTAAAACAGTTATAATTTAACCTAATAAGATAGAGACATCCTCATGAAAAAAGATTTGTCTTGAACCTTAAATGAAATTAACAAATAAAAACATGACTTATAAAAACAATCAATCAACAATGTAGCTTACTTAACGTGATTCATCTTCTGCTTACACAACTAGTTCCCTTACCTAGACTCTCGCAAACCATTGGGTTTTTTTAGTGACCATAATACTAGATAGCGACTCCTAAACCCTATAATTATAACTTTATGATTAAACTCAAGCCCCCCTCAATTCTAGAAGGTAGCTCCGTCACATGACGTAATGCATGTCACGACAACATCCTTAGAAAAATTGATTTGAATCATTTGATTCTCATGCCTTTTAAAATTTAGTCCTTGGTTTCCAAATTTTACAATTTACCCTCATTAATCATCAAACTTTTAATTTGTCTCAAATTGACCCCTGATTTGATCATTTTTTGTCCCTAAATCAACACAACTTTTTCATCTTGGTCCTTTATTTTACGATTCTTCAATTTAGCCCTCAATTAACATTTACACTTTAAATTTCTTTCAATTAAGCCCATGATTACACCATTTTAGGCTTTCAAAAGTTCAATTTTGTCCATGGTCTTACAATTTTTATGAATTGATCTGAATTAGGCCTCAAAACTCAATTTTCCTTTAATTGAATCCTTAATTGAATCAACAAAACCCATTAGAAGTTTAATTAAGTCCCTAAGCTTAATTAATTCTTCTAATTTTGGCTAATTTGATGTTTAAATTTTATTTTTTCTTCAATTAAATCCTTAATTAAATCAATTAAACCCTTAATTAACTCAATTAAACCCATTAGAAGTTTAATTAAGTCATTAAACTTAATTAATTCTTCTAATTTTGATCAAGTTGGACTTCAACCTTAAACTTCTTTCCATTAAATCCTTGATTGAGTCAACAAAACTTATTAGAAGTTTAATTAAATCCTTGAACTTAATTAATTCTTCTGATTGGATTCAAATTGACTTTTAAACTTATTTTTTATTTTTAATTAAGTCTTTCTTCAAACTATTTTGTCAGTAATATTTCAATCTGAATGTTCATTTGGTGTTTTTTTCATGTTTGCAACTCAAACACTCATCTATTTGAGACCTGAAAATATTTTTTATATTTTGAATTTATGATCTTTTTAGATTTTTGAATAAAAATAAAATAAAATAAGAGAATATATATTTTTTGTAAAAGAATTTTGGGGAACCCAGAATTGGGTTATGACAAGGGGTATTAAGGTTTTTTTATGGGGTATTAGTCATTTTCAAATTGATCATGGACAATTGTGTATCTTCTCATTTCAAAAGCATAGTGAAAAAATGACCCTTCTATTTATGGCTTTTATCTTCTTCTTTTTTTATGAATGTACGATGCTATCTATTTCTACTTGATATTGTAGGGGATTCCATGTAATAATATCAAAAGTCATACTCAGTTTATTTGAAATACATTAGTGGCTAATACGATTATGTTCACTTAATAAGAAAAAAATAAGACCTATATGGCTATTTTTGTGTTAGGACCAACTAGTTCGCTCCAGTTAACCCTGGGGTCTACTCTCTGATTGCTATCCTCTTACCTCAAATCAAACCCTAGTAAACTTTATGGTATCCTCAAAAAAATAATGAAACCCGATGTCATACCTTCAGAGTTCCACCATCTGTTGCAACTTGCAGGTTTGCCTTATAAAAGGTTTTTCTGTAATGTGATTTCTTGAGCTTTATAGTCTAGTGAGAGTGCAAAGGTAGAGTTTTTGGAGAAGTATAGGGGTGAAATTCATAATACAGCTAGAGAATTTAAGAATCAACAATGGTATTTATACTTCCCATAAAGTTGTAAACTTGGGTGCAAAATCATGATTTTGATCGAGTTTACCAATTTTGCATAAGTCAAATACGATTTTACTGGTTTTTAAATTTTTAGTATAAGTTTGTATGTTAAATACATATTGACGAGTCAATTCATGATTTTAATAACAAAGCCTAGGACCTCTTGGGTCAAGGCCACATACATGGGCCCAATGCATGTCCTAGTACCTCATGGGCCTTGCCTTGTATCTTGGACCAAATACCTAGTCCTATAGGGTTTCTTATCTTACCTAAGCTCTTTAGCATGGATCCTACACAATTTGCATTTTTAGGTGCGCAAGAGTCTCTCATAGCCTATTATATTTTCTTATCTCTTTTATTCAAGCAAGAGGACAAGGTTTAGAGAGTATAAATACTTCTTTAACCACACATATAAAGAATTTATAATTTTTATTCTCAACATATACACACTAGTTTTTTAAGGGTATTCATTTAATACCAAAACAAGAGCAAATAACCTTGTTTTTGAAATTTAATGTTCTTTTATATATTTATTATATTTGTTTTCCTTACAAAGACATGGTCTTAAACATTCAAGAGTTCTCAAATTGATTCAACTTGATAATCCCTATATCTAATGATCAAATAATCATATTTTGAAATATTTTAAATTTTGAAACATCAAAAAACTCTAAAGCCCACGAAAACAAACGGACTTGTCATTTGATTAGTAAGAAACGAAGCAATTAGAGAGCTTTAGATCTATGGTTTTCAAAAGTTTTATCTTTACATTATTCTAAGGTTTCTTGTGCACCAATTATACCCACATTTGGTGAAGCCTACCTTTGGTGTTCTTTTTCTGAAGTATCTATATGCTATAATTATATAGCAAGCCCCTTCTTTAATTTGAATATGCTTTACTTTTCTTCATTGGGAGCTCTTTAGTGCAGTTGGAAATATGCTGACCCGTTATGACAAAAGGGAATGTTTTTTTCTTAATAGCTAAGATTTCATCCATTTAGGAGATTAGCAGACATTGGAATATTTGCGTTATCAGGGTTTCCAGCAATCTCAACTTAACTACATGTGTCCTACTAGTATGCAAGAATCAAGTATAGAAAAAAAAAAGAGAAAAGAATCAAGTATAGACCAAAGTATTCTTTTTTATATATATAAACTAGATATATATACAGATTTATTACACACTTATCTAATAAATAAACATTATGTCTTTCACATCCATGCTTGTTTAGAAAGATCTAAATGCATCTATATATAAATCAAAACTTAGATACTTTTACGAATAAAGCTAATGAAATATAGATATGTCGTTTTTTTTAAGCAGGTGCAATTGGATTATGATTTGTAGTAAATTGTTTCGTGTTATCTACCTTAGTTAAAGTTATCTAGAAAACACTATTTGTTCAAAACATGTTCCTTTTAAAAATAAAAAAAATTAGAATGCATTGGTTCATTTAATTGTGTTTCATCGTGGTTGATTTAAATTTTTTAAAAATCATTAAAAAAAATCAAAATTATAAGAAATTTTTAAACAGTGCCATCAAACTCATGACCAATAATAATATAGTTTGGATTTAAAAAAAAATAAAGATAGCAAAACACCCTATAAAAAAATCAAAATCAATTAATCATATAGAAGCTAAAATGAAAAATATCATAATGATTAATTCAAAATAAATTAAATGCTTAAAAATAAATTTGATCGGCACGAGCTATGCAGCCAACCTAACTTTTCAAGCTCACAATTCGGGTCATGGAATCCACTAGGTTTAATAATTTAATTTTTTACATGAGTATAGGATAAATAATAATAAATAAATAAATAACTAAAATTTGAAAATGGAAGAAAACAATTAAAGAAAAACAAATTTGCAAGATGACTTTTTTTCTAAAAAAACAATAACATTGTGACATATTGAAGTAACTCGAGTCAACCGAAGTTAACTTGTTATCCACGACTAGGAACATGAGACCGTGATGATCATATAAAAAGAAATTTTGAACAAATCAACTCCACGAGAAAAAGAAAAACAAAACACATCGCGGAGTCAAATTCAAAATAAAATAAATGCTTAATTTTGTTTTCAATATGGCATATTTGTTTTTTTTTAAATATTGAAATGATAATATATTAAATTGACCTATATATTATAGATTAACCTGTTAAACCTATAACCCGGGTTATGTGCTCAACCAGGTTTTAAAATTTTTTTTTATAAAATTTAATTTTTACCTAAAGATAAAATAATAAAGTTTTTTAAAAATAAAAAAAAAAATGCCAAAAACAAACGCTAACATATGGGCCCTTCAAGCCTAGGCGCTTGCACCCAGACCTGATTTTATATTTTTATATGTCTTTTTGAGGGAAAAATGACTTGTCATTCAACCTCATTTTTAAAAAATAATAATTAAATGAACCTCAAATTTCGACCACTATAGTGAAAGCTGAGAAATTAGGGTAAAGTATTTTTTGATCTAAAAACTAATATTTCAACCTATTTTAACCTAAAAATACCTTGTACCAGCCTTAAAACATCTAGAAATCAATTTATCAACCTAGAAAACCCAAAAAAAGGTCCAAAAACATAATAAAACCAGGTAAAAAAAATTTCTTCGACTTCAATTTGATTTTTAAAAAAATATTGAAGTTCTAAACAACAACAATCAAACTTCTCTCATCAAATAAAAGTTATTGGCACAAAGATCAATCATTTTTGTTGTTAGGATTAGTGTAGACAACAACTTTCTCTTTGCACACTAAAATCTAGCAACTATTTTTCTCTTTTCACAAACCAAGGACAGAAAAATTAAAAAATTATATGAAATTTGAATTTTTGATAACTAAAGGATTTGAATTTTTATGAATTGAAAAGTAAGGGTGACCAAACTAAAATTTTTTGTTCAAAGTTTGAAGTCACCACCTATATTCTCTATCTTTTTCATGTTTGCCCTCTATCTTTCAATTTCATCATTTCTTAAAAATAAGAATTAATTAGCTTTCAATTTGAGCTCAAAATGATACAATTAAAGAAAAAAATGGTTTGAGGATCAAAATGAAAATGTAAAGAAAGTGAATTGTTCCAGTTTACTGGAAAGTGAGACATTGCATAGTAAATAATGAACAATGAAATGGCCACACCTTTTAGTTTATTTTGTAATAACTAGTGAACTTAGCCAAGCTTCATTGTAAATAAAAATAAAAATAAAAATAATTTATAACATAAAAAATCAAACTATTAAAGTTTTTTTAGTTTTTTTAACATAATGTTTTTTAATTGTGAACTTAAAATTTGACATGTATGTCTAATAAAATAATTGATAATTTTATACATTAATAAATATTAAAAAAGTTAACAATAATCAAAGACTAAATCAAGAAACTAAGAAATAGATGCAAATTAAAAGATTTGAGCACGTGTTGTGCAAAGCCATTAATTTTTTTATATTTAATTTTATGTCAACATTGCTCTTAATAGAGTAATACTTTTTAATTCTATTGAAACAATTTTTTCCCTTTTCTTTTAATATATATATATATATATATATATATATATATATATATATATATCTTTTTTGTTTTGTGTAATTAAAACATCTTTATCTTATTAAATGCTCCATTTTTCTTAGCATTTTATTACAATAATATTTTTCTACAACACCTCATCCTAATCATAAAAGCAAGTTTAAATTAAAAAAAAAAAACTAAATTTTTGATAATTTGAACGCAAATGCATTTAAAAATATATATAAGAATGATACACAAATTGTGGGTTGATTTGGAGAATATTTTGGTTAACATATAAAATCTAGTCTAGCTCAGCGGACCAATCTAGAGACCCTTATATTTGATTCCTTACTTGACCCTAGTTTCAAATTAAATCAGGTTAAAGTTGACATGAAATGACCTGGTTAACATGGTAGGTCCAAACATGTAAACCCCAAGAAAAAAAAAATAAAAGTGAAGAAATTCATACATATGGTTAAATAAAAAAAAAAAAGAATTCAGAAATTTTTTAATATGAATTTTTGGGTGAAATAATTCGAGATATTATAATGAACCCGGTATTGTTGAGGGTTGGATTTAATTGAAGAAATAATAATAATGCACTTAAGGGGAAAAGGGGGCCTAAATGCAAATAAGGGAAAATATAGAGTATAAACACTCTCTCCTCACCAAAACTAAATGGGAGGAACCATAACGAGAGAGAATAGAGAGTTTTATACCCATTCTTGAGAAATCAAGAGAGAAACACTAACATTTCGAGAACCCATCCGAGATTTAGAGCTTATAGATGGGATAAACACTTGAGAGCAAAGGATTATCAAGAAATTGAACAAAAAAAAAAGAAAGGAGGAAGTTGAAAATCTTCAACTGGTTGAAGATCAAGATCTTAAATTGTACCGGGTTAGGTATTCTAAACATGATTTAAGAAAAAAAAAAAAAAATATATATATATATATATATATATATATAAATATATATATATATATATATCATTTTTAAATTCAATAAAGAATTGATGCTTTGATATTGAATCATAGGTTAGGGTTCTTAGACATAAATTGGGGAAAAAGTATTTATTGTTGAGATTAAGTTAATTTATATGTGTGGTATGTAGTTTATGTAAGTATTGTGTGAAGGGGAGGGGGAGACAACTCTAGACAGACTTGTCTCCTGACTTTCGGTGAAATTTTGAATAAAAGGATGAGGGAATTAAGATTAGACTCCTCATAAAAATTGTAGATTTGAATGCTAGCTAACCAAGGAAACTGGTCTTGCTCAATTTGGAGATGTAGAACTCCAGTTATGGGTTACCAACAGAAACTAAGTCGTGACTGATTTTGTAGGGTAGCTGGACTGATTTGTTGATGAGCAATTTTGACCATTTTAGAGGCAGAACTGGGTTCTCCTTCCTCAGAGAACTGGTAGCCTCGTGTATTAGCTTTCTAACGAGATAAATCTCACTTAAAATGAAGTTTTAGAACCTTAGATATAGTTAAAAACCTGATGAGTGTTCGGACAGTGACAGTTGGAAATTGAACAGTGACAGTTCAAAACTAAACAGTGACAATTGGAAATTGGATAATGACAGTTCAAAACTAGACAGTGACAATTGGAAATTGAAAAGTGACAGTTGGAAATTGGACAGTGACAGTTCAAAACTAGACAGTAACAATTGGAAATTGGACAGTAACAATAGACTTTCACGTGAATACTATAAATAAGAATATAAAAGAATTGAGTCATATGAACGCTTACACATTGAGATACTAACTTTGAAAATATATATGAGATATGTATGTATGTTATTATGAGAAAATGAACATGCATAGAAAGTATCATATGAGTAATGGATGAATATGAATTCTCTATAATATCGGCTTGAAGGAATCATAACCAAAAAACTTCCTTGTAATTCAGGAGGAGCAACTAGGATTGGATCTTCTGTTAGGGGTCACGAGACAGGCGAAGCAGGTGCGTGATTTTCCTTCTATTTGCACTTGTATAATTTAAAATTTATCTGGTGTATGCAAATACAGTAGATGTCGTGTTCAATATAAATAAAATCTAGCATAAATATAAGATTAGCTTCGGCAAATGACATCCGTGATAGGATTGCCAGGATGTGAATTACAAGATTAGCTTCGGCTAATGGCATCCGTGATAGAATTGTTGGGAGATGATTTACAAGATTAGCTTCAGCTAATGGCATTCGTGATAGGATTGTCAGGATATGAATTACAAGATTAGCTTCGGCTAATGGCATCCGTGATAAGATTGTCGGGATGTGAATTACAAGATTAGCTTCGGCTAATGGCATCCGTGATATGATTTCCGGGAAATGAATTACAAGATTAGACTTTGCAAGGTCACCTAGTGTATGCAAGTAAATAAGATTATTCATCTAAGAATATACAAATGAGTGTTAATTGGGTTTAAAAGATTTACAAGCAAAATATAAGATCCTTGTTAGAATTCTCTTGGATTTGATAGAGAGTTAATACTTCATTCATATTCATTACATGAGCATACATATATTCTTTATCAACATAATAATATATTTATTTATGTACAGGTCCATCAAACATCTAGGAAGATCATTAGTTTAGGACTCTACTTTATGATGCTTATGTAAATATTTAACTTAAACAAAAGGGAATTAACGTGATATGTAGTATACTTTTGTGTAAACCTTGATGTAATTATAAAAGTTCAGCTTAGCATTTAGTATTTTAGTTATCTTGTAATTAACCCTTTTGAAATATTTAGGGACAATTATTATGTTGTAAATATTTCCTTTGCATGTTAGTATTCCTTTTCTTTTAAATTTTACGATATGATGTTAGGACTATGTTCATATTTATCTTACTCATATAATATATATTGTGTGGAATTATGAGGTTTGATATAAGGTCTGGAATTATGAGACCTTGTGATGGTGGGTTGATTGAGTAAACTAATAGTAGTCGATAAGTTGGGATGCTCTTAATGCAAACAAAACTCTGCCGAATTTTTTATATTGATCGAGTCGTTCAGTCAGACTGTTACAAAACACAACTTGGTAAAAACATGATTTGACTTAAAAAAATCAAGACAACTTTTAGAAGATGTTTTTAATCAACCTGCGTTAACTTAAGTTAACTTGTCAAACTCGCAATCCGGGTCACAGATTCATTTAGGTTTAATAACTTTTTTTTTATCTAATTTTTATTTAATTATGAAATAATAAAAGTAGAGAGATGCACATGAAAACAACTCAATAACATTTAAGCAAAAAAAAAAAAAAAAACAATTCATGAAGGGCTGTACAAAAAGAGTGCTTACTATATTATTAAAAAAAATGTTATAATATCATTAAAAAAACAAACAAAGAATTTAATGGTATTTTATAAAATAATATCCCAAATGTATATTAAATTAATTTATTTTTATAAAATAATATTGACTTAAAACAAATCAAGAGAATGTCATTTTAACTCTTTTTTTTAAAAAAAAAAAAATTATAGAGACTAATATTTTGGAACGACCTAGGTCAACTCACCAAACCTATCACCTGGGTCATGAACTCAATTACATATAAAAACTTTACTTTGTAAAATTTATTATTTATTTAATTATTTGATAATAAAAACAAAAAAAACACAGAAAAGTGACAGAATAAAATTTTGAAAAAACACACACAAATAAAACTTTACAAAAAGGTTGTACAAAATAACATTTTCTAATATTATATAAAAAAAATGCCACAATCTTATTGGAAAATAAAGTAAAAATTGAATGGTATTTAATAAAAAAAATATTTCATATATATTTTTAATTTATTTATTTTAATGAAATTCAATTTAAACAGAAGGAAAAATATATATAAAAAATAAAGGTAAAAAAAAGCCAAGCACGCGTGAAGTGGAGGACGACGTGTTTATTGATGTTACTCTAGCCACATTAGGTGGCCAAAAAACGAACTCAACTCATTTGGATCAAAATAACTTATTAACCCTTTTTTTACCTAAAATGTCTACAAAACACTCCATAAATCTCATTAAATCCATATTTAACCTCAAACCAACTCTTAATCGCCCAAAATAACTGAGAAATCACCTCAGCTCAAAACAAATCTAAGCCTGCCTCATTTGGACAAAAAAAAAACTATTTTTAATCATTTTTTCCACATGAAAACACCTAGAAAATAACTCATAAACATCAATAAACTCATATCTAACATCAAACCAACTTTTAATAAAAAAAAGAGAGAAATCACCAAATTTAAAATAGATCTTGAGCCTCAATCTATTTTTTTTCAACAAGAGGACGAGTAAAAAACATCATAATAAAAATTTTCTCATCAAATAGAATTTTTGTTGCTAAAATATAGTTAACCGATCACTTTCTATTTCCTTGTTTTTCAATAATTTTATCTCTCCTTTAAGATTAGGACTAAAATATAAATAAAATGAAGTTTTGAACCAAATTATAAAATGCTAAAACTAAAAGGACCAAAAGATAAGTCCATGGAGGATATATAAATAAAGTACAATTTTCACATGAATTCTAGAAAAGCCATGCTATTTGTTTTATGGTTGGTCTTTTTTCTTTTAATTATATCTTTATGCTATAAATTTAAACTTTATCTCATAAACTCAACCTTGGATCAAGTTCAGAAACTTTATCAAAACCTTTAATTGCCAATAATATATATAAATATAAGAGATAACCAACTTGAAAAAATCACATGAATTAAATAAAAATTTTAATGAATAAGAAAGCACTATTGAAATTTGTGTGCTTTGGGAGGAGAAGCATGGTTTTAAGCGTCCTAGTAAAACACTTTCTATATATATATATATATATATATATATATATATATATATATATATATATAAGTAGTAAAAATAGGCATGATTAAAATTTTAAAAAATTCATTTTAATAAATAATATTACTTGCGGATTTATAAATAAATTTAAACATATTATAATATAATTTATCTTTTTTAAGTTTGATAGTGTGTTTTAGAAATATCTTAAATTTAACTCCAATTGTATTATTTTATTATAAAATAAATCTTAAATATTTTTTATTTTATCATTTTGTCTAAAAAATAAACAATATACCTCATAATCCTTTCATTATCAATTATTGTTTATTTTTTCAACAATTTACATGTGTTTTGTTAAGTATTTTCATTTAAAACGCTAAAATAAATTTTAATATGTCCTATGATGTAAGGAGGAAATAGATACTTTTTATTTAAAAATGATTTGTTTAGTTTTGTTATATACAGATTTTGTTTTTTGGGTTCAATTTTGTTTGGTTTCTAAAATGTAAAACCAAAATCAAACCATCAATTTTTTTAAAAATCTTCTAAAATGTAGATTATTTCAATTAATTTTAAATTGATTTTTAAGAATATTCTGGATAATCTGACTCCTACGTATACGTTACAAGTACCCCTATTTGAAGTTTCACCACCCGAAGTCATCTTTACGCTTCTGCCCTCGACTTGTAGCATATTCCATATTTAATGCCCACTCCAGTTTCAAAAAATGCAGAGTAGAAACAGCTCCTCCTGAGCCATGGTGGTGCTTCCTTATACTGTTGCTTTCCTACTCCTTTGCTCCTTACAGACTGTAAAAATAGCAAGTAAGTTTGCGTCTCTTTCTATTTTAATTACCTCCTTCCATTTCTAAAGAATTTACCTTAACTGAGCTGTCTTCATTTCAGTCTATGAAAACAAAAAATGATGGTGTTCTGTTTTGGCGTTTAAAAATTGATGTTTGATCATCTGCTTTAAATTTTGCTGCTTTTTGTGCAGACTCGCAATCATTCATCGGTATAAACTATGGCCAAGTTGCGGACAACCTTCCACCACCATCATCCACCGCAAAGCTTCTTCAATCCACTTCAATCCAAAAGGTCCGATTATATGGATCGGACCCCGCCATAATCAAAGCCTTAGCCAACAACGGAATTGGAATTGTTATCGGCACTGCAAATGGTGACATTCCAGGACTAGCCTCTGATCCCAATTTTGCCAAGAGCTGGATCAACACAAACGTGCTTCCTTTCTATCCAGCTAGCAATATCATCCTCATCACTGTTGGTAACGAGGTCATGATTTCCAATGACCAGAATCTCATGAACAAGCTCTTACCAGCAATGCAACATGTACAGAATGCTCTAAATGATGCATCGCTCGGGGGTAAAATTAAGGTCTCCACAGTTCATCCGATGGGAGTGCTTAAGCAGTCTGAGCCACCTTCTTCTGGAAGCTTTGATCCAAGTTATGGGGATCTGATGAAGGGCTTGTTGGAGTTTAATAGTGCGAATGGTTCGCCTTTCGCAATCAATCCCTACCCTTACTTTGCCTACAGAAGCGATGCAAGGCCTGAGACTCTTGCTTTTTGCCTTTTCCAACCGAATGCAGGACGAATGGATGGAAACACTAAGATCAAGTACATGAACATGTTCGATGCTCAGGTGAGAGTAAATCAAATTGCAAGAGCGAAAATTTTGTATCAATAGATGATCGAATAAAAACGCTACTGACAAGTGGTTTAATCAATTGCAGGTGGATGCAGTTTACTCTGCACTGAATTCTATGGGATTTAAGAATGTTGAGATTGTGGTGGCTGAGACTGGATGGCCATATAAAGGAGATGACAACGAAGTAGGGCCAAGCATTGAGAATGCCAAGGCTTACAATGGCAATCTGATTGCACACCTTCGATCGATGGTGGGCACTCCACTCATGCCAGGAAAATCAGTGGATACATACCTCTTTGCTCTTTATGACGAAGACTTGAAACCTGGACCTGGTTCTGAACGATCATTTGGACTTTTCAAGACTGATCTCACCATGGTTTATGATGTTGGACTCTCTAAAAGTAGCCAGGTAAGAGCAAACTTTATGTGCATTTCATTGGTATTTCGAGTTTTCAACAGCCAAGTGTTCTATTCCTGAGCTTTCCTTTGATTTGGCCTATAAATTTCTGTTTGTTTTGTTGGGAACATGGTTTTTAAAACATCACTACGCATTTTGTTTGTTAATAGAATGGACAGTTCCTTTTCAAGAAAGAAAAAAAAAACAGCCCATAACATCTTTTTAATCGCTCTGTATGTCTCTATTAATAATGATAAAAAAAATATATAGAATGAAATATTCAATTTTTTAATGTAACATCATTATCAAGAACATTTGAAATACATAGAATCATCATTTTTAGACAAATAAATCCAAAATATTCTTGCAAATTGCACCTGCAAAAACCAATATAATTTATTGAAACAGACCCAGCCACCAGCAGCAGCACCACAACTGCCGCCACCAACAGCCACTATCACCAACAACAATAGCAGCAGCACAAGAATGAGCAGCAGCAACAGCACGAGCTTGAGCAGCAAAAGATGGAGTGTTTTTTTGTGGGTTTTATTAGAATTGAAAATTTTTAGAATTGGAGTTTTCAGAGGTATATTTAATTAGGATTTTCAAGGTTTGTTGTATGAGTTTATGGGATTTTCTTTTATTTGCCTTTTCTTTTATCACTTGCAAACTTAGAATCAAAAGTTGCAAAGAGATGATAAAGATAAGTTATTTTTTTTCTTCCTCTATGTTTTTATATGTTTCTTTGGTTCAGTATTATTATTAATTTTTTTAAGAGAAAAACAATTTAGCCAAAAAAAAAAAGAATGGAAAAGTTAAGTTTATGAGCAACCTCCATTTACACTTTTACATGATGCACTTAGTTCCCAATTCAATGGGACGAGGAAAGGTGTCTGGACCAACTGTCTCATTTTGTAGAAATTTGATTCTTATGAGTATCAGAAATCCCAATTTTGGTAGATTTCGGTGGTGGAATTGTGAATATTTTTACATGATACTTCTTTTATAGTTCATATCCATGCAAACAACAATAAAATATATATAGCCTTGTTTCACGTGGTTAACATAAAGATAAAAGAAGGAAATGAAAGTATGAAACTATAAAACACCTGTGTCTTCATTAACAAAAAGAAATCCTTCACCAAACCCAAAACTTTGACCGCTTAGTCCACCATCTGTTTGCTAATTTAAACACCAAGAACAGAAATATTTAAGAAAGAACATTACAAATCATAGGAAGCTCAAACATCAGGAGATCCAAACCGTCCAACACCTCTCACAGTTGCATCCAAATCCTCGACTTCCATGACATCAGGAGTTACAATTTTCTTAAAAATCAACTGCACAATTCTATCGCCAACCTTTACCTTGAAATCAACATTAGAGTGATAAGCCCAACAAGGCCTCTGTAATCAGCATCTATGACACTAGCACCCACATCAATCGACTGCTTCCATGTCAATCCCGATCTGGGTGCTAAAGCAGAAAAACTCAGTTTTAGAAACAAAACCAAACCATCTGTGAATATAAGTTAAAAAGTACGAAGTGAGATTTACCAATACGATCATAAGTTCCTTCAGGTATAGCAATGCTCAAATCTGTAGGGATAAGGGCTTTTCCTCTAGCTGGAACCTCTGTCTCTGAGGCACTGCACAACACTAGAAACAAAAACCCACGAATTTGCTAATAATCTTGCATCCTTTGAAAACAAAAAACACTAGAAGAGGGTTTTGCTTAATACCTGGAGAGATCATAGCCAGCAGCAAGCAGAGAGCATCTAGAGGGCAAAGCAGCGCTTTCAGAGAGCTTTTTCACTTTCAGGAGAGATGATGGGATTGGAGCGGCTTCGTGGACGCCATTTTGTTGGAGCTTGGGGATTTTATGAGAAGGCTCTTTGATTTTAGGGCTGTTGTTTCGTAATTCTACTTGGGGCATTTTGATTGCACACCTTTGATCGATGGTGGGCACTCCACTCATGCCAGGAAAACCAGTGGATACATACCTCTTGAAACCTGGACCTGGTTTTGTGCAATCATCTGGACTTTTCAAGATTGATCTCACCATGGTTTCTGATGTTGGACTCGCTACACGTAGCCAGGTAAGAACAAAATGCTGATGGTGCACAGCATCATCAGTATAACAATATCAAAATATATTTAATTAGGATTTTCAATTTAGGTTTGTTGTATGTGTTTTTATGAGATTTTTTTTTATTTACCTGGCTTGCAAACTTAGAATCAGAAGTTGTAAAAGTTGTAAACATATGATAAAGATGGGTTAGGGTTTTTCTCTCTTTATTCTATATGTTTTTCTGTCAATTTTATTATTTAGGAGTAAATTGAAAAAATAATTAGAAAATTAGTTCAGAATATTTGCTGGTCAAGTATTATTATTAAATTTTTTAAAAAAAAAACAATTTAGCCAAAAAAAAAAAAATTGAAGTTAAGTTTATGAGCAAGCTTTATCTACATTTTGACATGGTGTGCTTAGTTCTCAATTCAATGAAACGATAAAAGATGTTGCTTATTCAAGCATTGTGACTTTATAATTTTTATATCTGGACCAACGGGCTCATTTAATAGAAATTTTATCCATTCAGAAAAGGTTTTAGGGACTAGAAAATACAACTAATTGTTTATGTGTTTGACATGCAAACTAGATTTATGGAGAATGCTATTAGTTGACTTGTTATAAAAAAAAAAATTTAACAGAGAAATTAGTTCATGTATATAAATTTTTTATTTTCACTCTTTATTGACACTAAATATTTAACTAATATACATCCATTTTGACACTTTATTGTGTAAAATAAAAGAATATACTTATTGGAATAAAAATAAAGTTTAAATACCTAACTTTAAAAATTAATAAGTTCAAACACTTAAAATCAGTGTTCCTTTGATTATTCCTAGAGTGGACTAATAAAATCCAAAATGGGCGTAATATTAGAGTCATTCCAGGGGGGCATTCATGTCATTACCCTTGCATTAAAGTGATCTTCAGTTCATGTCACCACGTGTAAATGTTCCATAAATCATGATCCACGTTTTCAAGTTTACTAGAATATTCTCCATGTTTCGCCATGGGTTTGATCATGTTTTTAAAATATTAATTTTTTTAAAGCATGAAGAATTTTTTAATAGTATAATTCAACCTAATAAAGTGAGTTAATTTTCAAACCTCCTAACTCCATTATTTGCCTAACTCAAGTTTTTAGTTATACTATGTGAGAGTTAACTCAATTTAAATTGATCAATTTTATAGGTTCAAATGCAACCTTTACAATCAATAAAAACATGATTTAGTTTTTAAAAGAATTTTAAGATGATAATTTTTTTAAAATACTGAGACACTGATAAATTGGATCGCCATGGCTCTCTCAAGACCTAGGTCATAGACTTTATCAGGTTTAATAAATTTTTTATTTAATTATATGATAAAAATATATACTCACAAAATTGAGCACTAACCTAAAAATAAACACTTATTAGAGACAATTATCCCTATAAAGCAAACAAAAATCAATAATGCAGTTCATTTCTTAACCAATTTAATATTAAATGATGAAATTAAAAAAAAAATTAAAAACAATTAAAAGACCAAAAACAAAAAAAATCATATCCTATAGGTGGGTAAACTCGCCAAACCTGTGAATTGGGTAAACTGAGCTAGTACACCAAACCTGTAAACTAGCTTATAGACTCTACTGAGATTATAATTTGTTTTTTTTTCTAAAAAGACTATAATTTATTTGACTATATGATTAAAAAAATAGATGATTGTGAAATCAAACACCAACCCAATATGAGATGTGTTTTTTAGATCGCGATAACCTTATAAAACACAAAACAAAATCAATTATCAAACTGAATTCTTAATTACCAGTATCTAAGGATGAAAATAAATAATTTAAAAAAGTTAAGGTTGCTAGACCCGCGAATCAAGTCAACCAGCCAACCCTATAAATAAGTCCATGAATTTTATAAAGTTTAATAACATAATTTTTTTTTCTAAAACTATAGTTTTTTTTTTAACTATATGAGAAAACAATAGATGATAAAAAGTGAAGTTCAATTAAGAAAAATAAATCTCACCAAACTTGTAAACTATGGCAACTTGGGTTATGACAAATTCGCAAACCATGTTAATCTTATAAAAAGGTAAAGGAAAAGGAAACAAATTATGGAGCCAAATTTTCAATCATCTCAATATTAAAAGATGAAATTGACAAAAACAAATTTGAAAAAAAAAATCATAACAAAAATTCAAAAACAAAAAGAAAAAAGAAAGAAAGGAAAACACCGTGGATTACTAGTGTCATTCACAATGTAATGTGTGTGGGTGAACGGTAGTTTCCTTACACTTTTTAATTTTTGCTATTTTATAAAATTTAAGAACATGACTTTTCTCTAAATCTATTTTTTCTTTAACTATATGAGAATAAAATAGACTTTAAAAAAGCCAAGTTCAATTAAAAAAAAAACCTACCAAATCCATAAACCGAGGCAACTTAGGTTACCTCTACAAACTTCCAAACCACACTAACCTCATAGAAAGAAAAAATAAAAAAAAATTACAAAGCTAAATTTTCAACCATTTAAATATTAAAAAATAAAATTGACAAAAATATTTGTGAAAAAATCATATGGAAAAAACAGAACTATGTTTAAGGGAAAAAAAAACAATACCAGAAATTCGATTAATACCATCAGCATTACCGACGGAAGACTTCCATCAATAATTTGTGGTCATAATTACTGACGACATATTTTATGTCTATAATATCGTCAGTATATACCGACAGACTACTTCGGTTGGTATATACCGATGGAATTATAGACGGACTATTCTTAATTTTTTTTAAAAAGGCGGTTCGTTGACATGGAAGTTTTTGTGAGTGATTTTACCAATGAACTCATAGAGGGATTCAAACCGGCAACTCTTTAGAGTGACGTGACCAATTCACCGTCCAAATTATAGACGGAATCATCAAGGGATTCAAACCAGAATCTCCATACAGTGACGTGACCTATTCACCATCAGAATGGTAGATGGAATCACCGACATAAGTATTCTGTCAGTGAGTCCATTGGCAAAAGTTAATATATGACCACTTTGCCGACCCTCTCCTCCCCTATTTCTTCTTCTTCTTCCCCATCCCAACTCTCCCCTACTACAAACAACCACCCCCCTTCTAAAAAAAAAATCTCCCTCTTTTCAACACAAGTCATATTTCTTGAAGTTTTGTCGTTACAACATCCGTGTTCTAATTTATCGATGAATTTTATCAGATTTTGTAAGTAATTCTATCTTTTTAAATTTTAACATTTAAATGTCAATTTTTTTTTTATATATGAATTTTGTTAGTATATGTACATGTTTTACTGTTATTTCTAAAACAAACTTGTAGTATATGAATGTATAATTTTGTACTTGTTATGGTTTGTTTTAGATTTTATAAAATTATATTTGTTTGTAAATTGTTGAAACTTTATTGAATTGCCGAATTACATGTGCTATTTTGAAATAATTAATAGTTTATTTAACAGGTACATTTTAATTTTTATCAATGGCATTGCGGAGTTGTAATTTTCATAAATTTATATGTATTAATTTGTATGGACATTGATAATTGATAATGAATATTTAATATTTATGAGAAGTTGTAATTAGTTTGTTGGATAATCTTGAGGTAAACCAATATATAATTTTACAAATTTATTTACCTAGCATAGTTAATTAATACATGTTGTCATTATAATTTTATAGAGGTTTGATAGAAGTCATGGATGATCGTTCATGGATGTATCGAGATTCACCCCAAGGATTGTGGAGGAGGTGGTATTAGGCGTCCATGTAGGAAGTGTTAAAATAAAAAGTATCTGCATCCAGATGTTGTAATGATGCATCTTCTACATAAAAGAGTTTATAGAGAATTATCGGTGTTGGTATGCACACGAAGAAGTATTTGTTCGTAATAAGAGCATGTGAGAAAGGGTGGTTGGGTCAAATTCTAGTGCTAGCAACGTGCATGAAGCGACAAATGACAACACTAATCCTTATAAGAATATGCTTATGGATGCAATGAGAATGAATTAAGGTAATGTCAGTCAATGTCCAATCATAGAAGAAAAACCTAATGCAGATGCAACTAGGTTTTTTGATTTGTTGAAAGATTCTAACGTACCTTTATGGGATGGTTGCACGAACCACAATAAATTATCGGTCGTAGCACAAGTGCTCACCATCAAGTCAAATCACGGGTTGAGTGAGGTCAGGTATGACAAAATTATTGAATAGGCTAGAAGCATTTTACCTGAAGGGAACATGCTGAAAGAGAACTATGATGTGAAGTCCATGATGAAACCCCTCGATTTAGGATACCAGAAAATTGACATGTGCGTTAACTTCTGCATGTTATACTACCTAGAAAATGCAGAGCTGACCGAGTGCATGACATGTTGGCATTCTCGTTACAAACCTAAAAATGGCAGGGGAAAGACTCTAGTGGCATATAAAAAACTCAGATACTTTCCAATCACACCTAGACTGCAGAGGTTATTTATGTCACCAAGGATTGCTGAGCATATGACATGGCACCAATCACATGATGTGGTTAATGGAGTGATGGTGCATCCTTCTAACGGCGAAGCGTGGAAACACTTTAACAGTGTGCATCCTCACTTTTCATCTGAATCAAGGAACGTGCGTCATGGGATGTGAGCAGATGGATTCAACCCATTCAGGTCATTTGCTGCTTCTTATTCTTGTTGGCCGGTCATACTCAAGATTTATAACTTACCACTGGGAATGTGTATGAGGCCGGAGTTCATGTTTTTATCTACTGTCATACCTGGTTCGAGTAGCCTGAGCTGGAATATAGATGTTTGTCTTCGATCGTTGATTGATGAGTTGGCACAGTTATGGTCATTCGGAGCTTTGACTTATGATATATCGAGGAAACAGACTTTTGTTATGAGGGCGTCTTTAATGTGGACTATCAATGATTTCCCAACTTATGGAATGCTTTTTGGTTAAAGTACATATGGAAAACTAGCATGTCCATACTGCATAGAAAACAACAAGACATTCACGCTAACAAACGGTGGTAAAGCTTTTTTTTTTTTTACTATCACTGTCGTTTCTTTCCATCAAATCATAGGTACAGAAAGAACCAAAAATATTTTTTTGTTAGCAGAGTTGAAAAGGATGTTGCATCCCTGTGTCTTTCTGGTGAAGAATTGTATGATGTTGTATCAGAGTATGGTGACATTGTGTTTGGTCTTCAATCAGGTAAGCATAAGTTTCTTAGTTTTGGTTTGACTCATAATTGGGTAAAACAAAGTATCTTTTGGGAGTTTCCTTATTGGAAGACCAATCTGCTTCGCCAAACCTTGACGTCATACACATTGAAAAGAAAGTGCTTGAGAACATTTTCAACACCATCATGGATGTGAAGGGGAAGACAAAGGACAATGACACGATCAAAAGCTTGATGTCTTTTCCCAAGTGCAGGAGTGTCGAAGTAATAAATAACCCGGCAAGACCGGGGTCGAACCACAGAGAGGTTAATTGTATAAATTATAAATAACAAAACAACAACAACAACAATAATAATTACAATAATAATTACAATACTCAGTACGTGGCGTTGTTACACCTGAGAATGATCCAAAAGACCGGGTCACAGGTTTCCAGCCTATATACTGAGTTTATGAAAAGATCAAAGGGATATATTACAGAATGTAAATAACAACAATAACAATAATAATAATAACAATAGTAGTAGTAGTAGTAATAGAAGAAGATGAAGAAATTAATGAGAACTTTGAGTTGGAAGATTAATGTAAGGATTAACCAATGATAAAAATGAATGTCAAGGTTAGAGGATCCACTAACGGTACTTTAAACAAGTATAATATAAACTCTTATTACTCAATTGGAAATCACACATAAAGGAGGTTCCCATCAGATTATAAATTGTTAACATGATTACATTAGTTATCTTATTCGAATAAAGCTAATACTTGTAAATGTTGGCAGGCATTCATGATTATAACTTATGTTAACAACAAATCAAGTCCCTTTCATAGCTCAGGTGTCGGTTATACCATACAGTATGGGCTATGAAAGTACCAAGTATTTGTTGTACCAAGTGTTATACAACATAAATCTAGACTAACCATTTAACAAGCAAAGTATTAAAAGTGAACAAGATAACAAATATAAAACATGTTAGTATCCAACGTTAAGGTCCATGTTAAGTTTATATTATACTTATTCTTACACCAGTAGTGTACCCTTTTCACCTTGACATAATTAACTTAGCTAAACATAATGAAAGAAAGAAACATAAATGAACAAGGTAAGAACATAAATGAGAAAGAAGTTAACTAAGTAAAGGAAAGGAAATTAAGTGCATAAACTTGATATTAATGAAAGCAAAACATAAGCAATACAAAGAGAGAAAGCAAGAGCATGATCTTGATCTGGAAACCAAGATGCCTTAATACATGGTAAGTGCCTCCTTTTATAGGCCAAAATTTGGAACTATTGATTTGTTGACTAATTGATGAGTGGGTGGCCACATCTTGACTTTGGTGACAATCCTTATCTTCTTGTCTGAACAAAACGTTATTGCTAACATCATAATTTGCCCAGAATCCTCAGGAATGTTCTAGGAAATTGTCTCAGCTTTCCAACAAAAAAAAGATGAGGTCATTTGGACTTCTAGAACTCAAGATATGGGCTGAACACTAAATAGTGTCTGGGCTGCAGGACAGCTTCGGACTTCTTCGTTGTTCCTTCAATTTGGACTTCAAAACGGCCTTCTTAGATCTTGGGCTCCTCATGAAAGTTGTAGGCCTTTGTCTTACCTTTCCATCCATATAAAGTGGACCTAAATCCGAGATCTAGAGCTCCAGATATGATCCAATTACCGAGCAATGTTCCGGTTTGGACTGCACCGACATCTCTTTTCTAAGTTTGGCCATCTCTTTGTCCTTTAACTTTCAATACTTAAACTCATCAATCAATCCTTTTATTTATGTGATCGGCCTGCATTTAAGATGAGCATTTACCATAAATTAAGGTATCTTATAATATCAAAGTTGTTATTATAAAACATGCTTTAGTTAAGGAGTTATTGATACTTCAAGTGCAAAATGATAATATAAAACCTTGATAAACATGCACTTTTAAGTACTAATCAGACAACATCAAGGCTAGATTGGATATAGCTTTGTTCTGTAACCGTAAAGATATGGAGTTGGTTTGTGATGGGTCACGGGTCGCAAAACCAAGAGCAAAAACTTCATGTTAGAGAAAAACGCACAATTAATAGTCTACAAATGACTTAAAACTCTGCGTTTTCCCGATGGACATGCCTCAAACATATCAAAGATGTTTGATATAGAGGAATGCAGATTTTATGGAATAAAGAGTTATGACTGCCACGTGTTTATGCAAACACTCATCCCATTAGCTTTTCGTGATTTGTTGCCAAAGCGGATATGGGATGCACTCACGGAGATCAGTCATTTGTTTAGAGATATATGTTACAGCAATTTGAATGTTGATCACATTGAGAGGCTTGAAACGAATATCATCGAGACACTATGCAAACTTGAGATGATATTCCCTCCATTTTTTGACTCAATGGAGCATCTCCCTATACATCTACCGTTCGAGGTAAAAGCTGGAGGACCATTCCAGTATGGATGAATGTACCCATTCGAACGGTTAAATATTATAGTTGTAATGTAATTCATATATAAAAGTATTTTCTTTGTTTTTCTTAATTGAAATTTTTTTATTAATTCAATGCAGGTACTTGTTCAATCTCAAGAAAAAAGTTAAGAACAAGGTGCACGTTAAGGCTTCGATATGTGAGGCCTATATTCTTGAGGAGATCTCAACATTTATCTCGTACTATTTCGAACCTCATCTGAGAATAAGAATCAATTGTGTTCCACGGTATGATGATGGCGGTGAAGTGCCTTCTAGTGGAAACTTGTCAATATTCTCCGGTCCTAGACGACCCACACCTAAAAATATCGTAAGAGGAAGATATTTGTTGAAAATAGAGTTCAGACAAGCACACAATTATGTTCTATTTAACTATGATGAGCTAAGACCTTTTATTTAGTAAGTATATATATGTGTACTACTAATTAAACTTTGTTAATAATATATTGTTTATATATTGTAATATTTTGTAACAAGAAATATTAATTTTATAAGCTTGTATTGTTTAAGCATTATTGTTATTGTTTTGTGCGATGGATAGTTTATCATTTAAGTGTTTGCAGGAAGATAAATAGGCATTACAAACATCATCTTTCTTACACACTGCACTATCACTTGACACGACCAAAAGATTGATGTCTTCTCCCAAGTGCAGAAGTGTCAAAGTAATAAATAACCCGGCAAGACCGGGGTCGAACCACAGAGAGGTTAATTGTATAAATTATAAATAACAAGACAACAACAACAACAACAACAACAACAATAATAACAATAATAGTAATAGTAATAGTAATAGTAATAATAATACTCAGTACGTGGCGTTGTTATACCTGAGAATGGTCACAGGTTTCCAGCCTATATACTGAGTTTATGAAAAGATGACAGAGATATATTATATAATATAAACATAATGTAAATAATAATAATAATAATAATAATAATAATAATAATAATATTAATAGTAGTAGTAGTAGTAGTAAAAAGAAGAGGAGGAAGAAATTAATTAGAACTTTGAGATGGAAGATTAATGTAAAGATTAAACAATGATAAAAACAAATGTCAAGGTTAGAGGATCCACCAATGGTATTTCAAACAAGTATAGTATAAACTCTTATTACTCAATTTGGAAACCACATACGAAGGAGGTTCCAATCGGATGATTTGTCATTAATATATCATTATAAATTATTCACATGATCATATTAATTATCTTATTTACATAACACCAAACTTTTAAATATTGTCAGGAATTCATGATGTTAACTGATGTTAACAACAAATCAAGTTCCTTTCATAGCCTAGGTGTAGGTAATATCATACGGTTGGGCTATGAGAGTGCCAAGCATTTTTTGTACCAAATGTTATACAACAGAAATCTAGATTAACTATTTAACAAGCAAGGTATTAAGAATTAGTAAGATAAAAAGATAAGACATGTTAATATTAAACATTAAGGTCCATATTGAGTTTACACCATATTTATTCTTACACCATTAGTGTTACCTTTTCACCTTGACATAATAAACTTAGCTAAACATAATGAAGAAGAGAAACATAAATAAACAAAACAAGAACATAAATAAGATACAAGTTAACTAAGAAAAGGAAAGGAAATGAAAAGCATAAACAAGATATTAATGAAAGCAAAACTTAAGAATTACAAAAAATATAAAGAGAGAAATAAAGAGCATGAACTTGATCTGAACAACCAAGCCCCCAAATACATGGCAAATGCCTCCTTTTATAGGCCAAAATTCGGAATTATTGATTTGATGACTAATTGTTGAGTGGTTGACCAACTTTTGAATTTGTGAAAATCCTTATCTTCTTGTCTGAATAAAACGAAAATGCTAGCATCAAAACTGGGTCCACTTGAAAACATGAAAGTTGTAGGAAACTGACTCAACTTTCCAGGAAACAAAATGGAGGTGATTTGGACTTCTAGAACTCCAGATATGGGCCAAACACTGAACAGTATTCGGGCTGCAGGACAGATTCAGACTTCTTCGTTGTTGCTATAACTTGGACTTGCAAATGGCCTTCTTAGATCTTGATGAAAACATGAAAGTTGTAGGCCCATGTCGTACTAAATCTATGTAAACATTTGAGGTCATTTGGACATCTAGAACTCGAGATATGACCCAATTACCGAACAGTGTTCCAGTTTGGACTGCACCAACATTTCTTTTCTAAGCTTCACCCTCTCTTTATTTTCACAAATTTCAGTAGTTGAATTCATCAATCAATCCTTTGATTTATGTGATAGGCCTGTATTTAAAATGAACATTTACCATATATTAGGGTATTTTATAGTGTTAGACTTGTTATTATAAAACATGCTTTAATTAAGGAGTTATTGATACTTTAAGTGCAAAATGATGATATAAAACCTTGATAAGTATGCACTTTTAAGTACCAATCACACCTCCCAACCGGCTTATTACTAGTCCCTAGTAATTAAAGCGTTAAAATAGAAAAATAATTTGCAAATTCCATAAAGCAAGGGATTCATCATTCAACTTACTTTAATTTACCCAGATAAACAAACTCTCATTAAATTCATATATATGCTCAATACCTCTTAAACAAGATATTACTAAACCTTTCTTTTGTGCTTAAAATATCAACATATAGTTATGGGGCTTTATTTGGAAGAAAAACAATTTTTGCTCTAATGTTTAAGGCTAACTTTCTTAGGTTGGGATTATTATTTTTTTTCTTTTTCTTTATTTATTTATATACACATAGAACTTGAAACACAATGTATCTTTAACCCATGTAACGAGTTTTAGGCTAATGACTCCCAGACCAGTTGGTCTTAGGGCATTAGGTGTTGAGACACCCCTACGAGCTTATCAACTCGGGTTACAGATACTGATACGTAGATAGTGCAATGTTTGATTCCCTTAAGCTTTTCTCCTCAACCCATGTAACAAGCTTTGGGCCAATAGCTCCCAAGTCAGTTGACTTTAGGGTATTAAGTGTTAAAACACCCCTTTGGGCTTAATTGCTTAGGTTAGGGAGGCTACGACACCAAACTTATCTACCTTTTTATTATCATTGTTTTTTTTTTTTTTTTTGCAAATTATATACTATCCCTTTCCCTTAGTTATTATCTTTAACAAAAGTACATAAATAATGTAATGATCCGATGTGCAACCCATAATTATATGTTAAAGTGTGTGTGTGAAAATGAAGATTTAAAAATACTTGTTAAATGAGCATATGAGCAGAATCAAGTGCTGCCAATATGAGAGTTTGTAAACCTGAATATTTCAAGAAGTATTCTGATAGACCCTGTTAAGAATGTTTACTAAGATGCGTCTCAAGAGTCACTTTAACAAAAGAACTCCTTTTACTCTGCCATCCTAGTAACAACAATTTTGCAAATAGTTTATGAAATAGAAAATACAGGTTTTTTTTTTTTTAAATATCAACTACTACCCTTCCCCCCTAACCAAAATGAGACATTGTCCTCAATATCTTAAGGTAGAAAGATAGAGTATAGAAGATATCACCTGAAATAACGAACACTGACAAACCTGAAACACACTTAAACAAATATAAGAAACAACAAAACACAATAATAAAACCAAAAGACACAAAGTTTTTACAAACGAAGGCTCAAATCCAATCTAAGCTTTTTACGGCTTTCCTTAGTTGACCAATTTATGCGACTCATGGAGGGATTAATTACAGGGATGAAAGATTGTAATTGGTCAATCAATTGTTCAGCTGTATCAGCAAAGATTATGATTGTCATGCTGAAGATGTTAGAAATTCCTGTTCTACAGCATGATCAAGAGAAGACAACATCTTATCATAAAAACCATTAACATTTAACAAACCTATGGGTTTATGGTGAATGTGCAGTTGGGCCCAAGAGGAAATATGAAAGATCTCTTTCAATGTACCCAGACCACTTGGTAAGGCAATGAAGGCATCAACATGGTTAAACATTGCATTCAGTCGATCAGACATTGTGGGAACCTGTAATTCCTCTCCAATTATTTTTCCAATGATGTCCCCTTGCGCTAAAGCTTTGGGGACAACCCCCAAAACTTGACTACCTCCTAAAGATGCAACTATTGACACTCCCCCCATTAACCCAAGGCTGCCTCCTCCATACACTAAATGAATCTTTCGCTCAGCTAGTACCTGACCAAGATGATTTGCTGATTCTAAAAACTCCTTTTCTTTCCCAGGACTGGATCCACCGAAACACAAATATTGTTTATGTGATTACTTGAGGAACCTGCCATTTCTACAAACGTTTGTATTTGATGAATGTATGAGTTGAGTAGAAATGAAGGGAAGGAGGAGAAGAATTTATAGATGAGAAATTGAAAATGCAATCATACCACCTATATGTAGGCCAACTGTAGTCTCTCTCTCTCTCTCTCTCTCTATTTATTTATTTATTTTGAAAAAGCATGTGTATGTACAGGTAGTTGTGATTGTGGCTCACATCTTTCCTTGGTTTTACATGAATGGCTTAAACGCCCTCTATGGGTCGGGGATAGGGTCCCATCTAGTTTTCTTAAAAACTGGCAAATAAGGTCTTTTTTAGTCAGATTTCCAAGACTAAGTCGAGCATGATTTTTATGGAATTGTGGCCATAAATCATGAATTGCACGATGCACATCTCCACTAGGGTGCGTCTCAAGAGTCAATAGAAGATTATCTAAAGACCCCTTACTCAGACCATCCTTAATGAATTGTATTTTATCTTCATGGTTTACAGATACCATTCCTAAAGAAGGACATGTCGCATTACAAGTCCATCTAGCACATCGGTGATAGACTTTCAATCGTTTTGCACAACGTTTCTTTGCAAAAGTGCTCTTACTTGTTCCAGGCATGTATGAAATGAAAGAATTGGAGGACTCACCTGATAATCAAACCAACGAATATCTTTAGGAATTCCATGGTTCATTAATAACCTTAATCTTTCACACCTAGCACGGTAAATTTTTGTAATCGCATTCTAAGGCAGAGTGGGAAAGTACCTTTTCAATTTTTCAAGAGTGGTGTCCATTTTCAAATGAGAATTGGATGAGAGATTCAAAGAAAGAAGAAAGAGCAGAGAATTGCACAATTATATACACAGATATCAATTATCATGGGAAACTAAAAGAACTGACTTAAGAGTCACAAAGTACCGTTATCTGCCATTTGACTGGGGTGAGAGAAACTAGCAAAACAAAAGTCACACCAAAAAGGAACACAAAAAAAAAAGTGAGAAAAATAAAATAATCAACCTTTATCTAATAGATCATTCAAACCAATGGATTCATTTTCACCAGGAAACTCATCAAAGTAAGCTTTCAAACGATGTCCATTTACCTTCAAAACATTATCATTCTTTGAATTCTCAATATCAAGGGCCCCATAAGGATACCCATTTTTCAAAATAAATGGACCGCTCCATCTTGATCTATTTTTTCAGGAAATAAATAGAGTTGAGAATTATAAAGCCAAACTTTTTGACCAGTATCAACTTTTTGACAATTTCACAAGTTTTGCAGAATGCATGCGTGTCCTTGAACATGGTGGACCAATAAAATTTCTTTTGTAAGATTTTTGCAGTCGTCTTTCTTGATGAGAATTGACTCCCACATGCTTCAAAATGACAAAGTCTAATGACACTACTTACCTCATTGTCAGGAATGCATCTTTGAAATTTTTTATTAGGACAATATTTGAATAAGTTAGGGTCATCCCAATAAAAGTTCTTCACTTCATTCAAAAACTTTCCTTTGTCTTCATTACTCTAGTGAGCTGGCAAATCTCCTAAAGCAAGAAAATTGATATTTTTAGCAAACCAAGGCATTGAACTAAGAGAAAGTAAGGATTTGTCAGGAGAGTAATCATCGATTGGTGGGATGTCAGATGTCAAATCTGTTGTCACTCTTGACAAAAGATCGACATCAACATTTTTTGTGCCTTTTTCATCCGTGATTTCTTCTTGAGAATAAATCATTTGCAAATCTTCAGATTCATCCAACTTAATTTTACTCAAAGTAGATTCAAGTTGATCGTGAACTAATTCTTCAATATGATCTACTTCTTGTAAATCATTATCATCTCCAGGCTGCTTGCAAATATTGAAAATATTCATCTCCAATGTCATGTTTCCAAAAGATAACTTCATGAGTCCATTCCTATAATTAATCAATGCATTAGAAGTTGCAAGAAATGGACATCCTAAAATAATAGAAAATGAATTACATGCTTCAACAGGTTGCGTGTCCAAGACAATAAAATCCACAGGATAAATGAATTTATTGACTTGTACTAACACATTTTCAATTTTCCTCTAGGCACTTTTACAGATCTATCAGCAAGTAAAAGAGTTACAGAAGTTGGTTTTAACTCACCTAGATTGAGACTCTGAAAAACTGAATATGAATGTAAATTCACACTAGCTCCAAGATCAAGTAAGGCTATTTCAATTTTATGTTCTCCAATAAAGCAAGAAATGGTAGGACAACCAGGGTCTTTATATTTCAAAGCATTATTGTTCTGAAGAATAGCACTTGTTCGGCTAAAAAGGCTTTCTTTTTCACATTCAGTTTTCTCTTCACAGTGCATAGATCTTTCAAAAATTTAGCATAGGAAGGTACCTGTTTAATAGCATCTAATAAAGGTATATTGATCCTTACCTGTTTGAAAGTTTCAAGGATTTCAGAATTGTGATTGACTTTCCTTTGTTTGGTCATGGCATGAGGAAATGGAAGTGCTGGCGGAGAATCAGTCTTTTCTTCACATTGTTCAAATTCAACCCCTTCCTTACCCTCAGAGATTGACTCATCATCTTTCTCACAAGGTTCAAGAGTGGGTTTTTCAATAACCTTACCACTACGAAGAGTGATGACTGATTTGACTTGATCCATGTGTTGGCTTCCGGAACTACTTGCATTTGCATTGTATTGCCCCTTTGGATTTTGTTGTGGTTGAGATGGAAACTTACCTTTCTCTTGAAAACTGAGAGCAGATGTTAACTTTGCAAGAGTATCTTTAAAATATGTCATGCCTTGAGCAAGTTGAGTGTTGATTGCCTCTTGCTTTTCAATGAATGCATGCAATGTTTCCTCAAGATTTCTTCTAGGAGGTGGAGCATAAGGAGGTGCATATCCATGAGAATTTTGGAAATTATGGTGTGCTTGAAACAGTGGCTGTGAAGTTTGTGCATTATTGTTATCACTCTTCCAACTAAAATTTAGGTGATTTCTCCAACCAGGATTGTATGTTTGCGAGTATGGGTTATGATTGGGCCTTTGGAAACTGTTTAAAGCATGGGCTTGTTCATGGAGGCATTCCTTGAAAGAAGGCAAAGTTGGACATTCATTAGTTGCATGTTCATTTGTTTCACAAATTTGACACACAATGTCTGGAACAGATTTTAATTTACCACTCTTTTTCAATTCTAGTGCCTCGACTTTTCTAGCTAAAGATGCAAACTTGGCTTGGAGGTCATGATCTTCTCTAAGGTTATACATACCTCC
The DNA here is from genome assembly GCF_005239225.2 of Populus alba. Lineage (NCBI taxonomy): Eukaryota > Viridiplantae > Streptophyta > Magnoliopsida > Malpighiales > Salicaceae > Populus > Populus alba. Next base: position 20,067,576 of record NC_133297.1, on the reverse strand, counting down.
ACTAGATGTATGAGGTTGAGTTTTACTTGGTGCCTCATAAGTGCCTGTAGTGTTCCAATTTTGCACATTTTCAGCTAGCAAGTCTAGGTACTCCATTGCTTCATTAGGGTCTTTATCTTTAAAAGTTCCATTGCACATCAATTCAACCATTTGCCTATCTTTAGGTGTTAACCCTTCATAAAATTGTGAAACCAATCTCCATGTTTCAAAACCATGATGAGGGCAAGTATTAAGCAAGTCTCGATACCTATCCCAACATTGGTAAAATGTTTCACCTGGTTTTTGAGTGAAAGTGGTGATTTGTCTTTTAAAAGAGTTGGTTCTGTGAGATGGAAAAAAATTCTTTAAAAATTGTTGTTGCATTTCATCCCAAGCACGAATGGATCCTGACCTAAGATTTTGTAGCCATATTTTAGCTTTATCTTTTAATGAAAAAGGAAAAAGCTTTAATCTAATGGTATTCATGCTACAATTTAAGTCATTATAGGTGTTACAAACTTCTTCAAATTCTCTCAAATGCAAGTATGAATTTTCTAGATCTAAGCCATGAAAAGAAGGTAAATGTTGAATAATGTCTGGCTTAAAATTAAAATGGGATGCATCAGGAGGGAAAACTATGCATGAGGGTACACTTGTTCTTGTGGGATTCATGTGATCTCTAAGTGTCCTAACACGGTTATTCTCATTATTCTCATTATGAAGTGACTGGTTATCTTTTTCGGCCATATTTTCTGAAAAAAATGAGGATACCCTACAAAGTCTACCACTTAAACTATGTGACCAAACACTCATGCATGTGTAGAAAGAGAATAAAAGGAAGAAGAAAACAAAAGAAAAAAAAAACAAAATAAAAGAAACAAAGTTAGATACAAGAAAAGTGAAAAGAGAAAACAAAATAAATACTATAATTTGTACAAGAATTTACCTCCCCGACAACGGCGCCAAAAACTTGACACGACCAGAAGATTGATGTCTTCTTCCAAGTGTAGAAGTGTCGAAGTAATAAATAACCCGGCAAGACCAAGGTTGAATCACAGAGAGGTTAATTGTATAAATTATAAATAACAAGACAACAATAACAACAACAACAATAACAACAACAATAATACAATAATAGTAATAGTAATAATAATAATAATAATAATAATAATAATAATAATAATAATACTCAGTACGTGGGGTTGTTATACCTGAGAATGATCTAAAAGATCGGGTCACAGGTTTCTAGCCGATATACTGAGTTTATGAAAAGATCAAAGAAATATATTATATAATATAAACAGAATGTAAACAATAATAATAATAATAATAATAATATTAATAATAGTAGTAGTAGTAGTAATAAAAAGAAGAGGAGGAAGAAATTAATGAGAACTTTGAGATGGAAGATTAATGTAAAGATTAAACAATGATAAAAACAAATTTCAAGGTTAGAGGATCCACCAATGGTATTTCAAACAAGTATACTATAAACTCTTATTACTCAATTTGGAAACCACACACGAAGGAGGTTCCAATCAGATGATTTGTCATTAATAGCTCATTATAAATTATTCACATGATCATATTAATTGTCTTATTTACATAACACGAAACTTTTAAATATTGTCAGGAATTCATGATGTTAACTGATGTTAACAACAAATCAAGTTCCTTTTATAGCCTAGGTGTAGGTAATACCATACGGTTGGGCTATAAGAGTGCCAAGTATTTGTTGTACCAAGTGTTATACAACACAAATTTAGATTAACCATTTAACAAGCAAGGTATTAAGAATTAGTAAGATAAAAAGATAAGACATGTTAATATTAAACATTAAAGTCCATATTGAGTTTACATCATTAGTGTTACCTTTTCACCTTGACATAATAAACTTAGCTAAACATAATGAAGAAGAGAAACATAAATAAACAAAACAAGAACATAAATAAGATATAAGTCAACTAAGAAAAGGAAAGGAAATGAAAAGCATAAACAAGATATTAATGAAAGCAAAACTTAAGAATTGCAAAAAATATAAAGAGAGAAATAAAGAGCATGAACTTGATTTGAACAACCAAGCCCCCAAATACATGGCAAATGCCTCCTTTTATAGGCCAAAATTTGGAATATTGATTTGATGACTAATTGTTGAGTGGTTGGCCAACTTTTGACTTTGTGACAATCCTTATCTTCTTGTCTGAATAAAACAAAAATTCTAGTATCAGAACTGGGTCCACTTGAAAACATGCAAGTTGTAGGAAATTGACTCAGCTTTCCAGGAAAAAAAATGAAGGTGATTTGGACTTCTAGAACTCCAGATATGGGCCAAACACTGAACAATATTCGGGCTGCAGGACAGATTCGGACTTCTCCGTTGTTGCTATAACTTGGACTTGCAAACGGCCTTCTTAGATCTTGATGAAAACATGAAAGTTGTAGGTCTATGTCTTACTGAATCTGTGTAAAAATTTGAGGTTATTTGGACATCTAGAACTCGAGATATGACCCAATTGCCGAACAGTGTTCTAGTTTGGACTACACCAACATCTCTTTTCTAAGCTTCACCCTCTCTTTATCTTCACAAATTTCAGTAGTTGAACTCATCAATCAATCCTTTGATTTATGTGATAGGCCTGTATTTAAAATGAACATTTACCATATATTAGGGTATTTTATAGTATTAGACTTGTTATTATAAAACATGCTTTAGTTAAGGAGTTATTGATACTTTAAGTGCAAAATGATAATATAAAACCTTGATAAGTATGCACTTTTAAGTACCAATCAACCGACGTCTATACCAACGGATTCCAGTCCATCATAATTTCACAATAGCATCACTGCAAATGCACAACCATCACCAATGACGTTGCAAACAGATTCCAGTCTGTGGAATTTCATAGTAGCATCATTGGAAATGCCAAAACCACCACTGACGACGTTGCAGATGGATTTTAGTCCATCAGCATTTTACAGTAGCATCGCTGGAAATGCCACAACCATCACCGATGAATTTGCAGACAGATTCTAGTACGTCAATATTTTGTCGGCAGGTCAGAATTCCTGACAAAATCACCAACAGACGATGCGAATTCCAAAGGACGGGGCATTAAATCCTTCTCTGACTGTGTGTATTCGTCGATGGAATTACCAACAAATTGTGAAAAATATGGAGGGTAATTAAAAAGTTACCGATGGTTTTTCAAAACATCACCGATGGTATAATTTAAAATAATATTTTTTTTAATGTCCGTCGGTGATTCCGTTGGTAAAACTGCACTATAAATCCCAGTAACCACCCCTTTAGCTCATTTTTTCATCTGCTTCATTATTCCCCTTTCATTTTTTTTCCCTCTCATTTCCTTCAAGACTTTTGTTTGTTTTGCTTGTAATCTCTACTTGAATCTTTATCAAATTAAAAGGTATGTGTTTCCTCTACTTCATTTTACTTTAAGAAATTTTTTTTCTTTGTTTTAACTATTGTTATTTTTGTTATGTTTTTTGTTTTGGTGTGTTTTTATAATGTAGATAAAGTCTTGAAATAAACACATTATTAAGATAAGCATATTTCATTCCTAAAGTCTAATTTAAAAAAAAATTAATGAATATAATTTATTGTTTGTATTGCCATAGTAATTGAATAATTTGTTGAATTGTTGATGTTGAATTTATCTTGTAATTAGTAATTGAATATGTTGGAATAAATTTAATTATTTTTCTCTCAATTTTACACTATTATTACATGATTTATGTTTAATTATTTCCATTAATTTTAATTGTTAGTCTAATTTTTTTTTTTTGAATATATTTTATTGTTTGTATTGCCATAATAATTGAATAATTAGTTGAATTGTAATTGTTAATGTCGAATTTACCTTGTAATTAGTAATTAAATATGTTGGAATAAATTTCATTATTTTCTCTCAATTTTACTATATTATTGCATGATTTGTGTGTAATTATTTTCCATTAATTTTAATTGCTAGTCTAGAGTTTTTTTTTTTGAATTTTTTTTAATATATTTTATTGTTTGTATTTCCATAATAATTGAATAATTTGTAGAATTTTAATTGTTATTGTTGAATTTACCTTGTAATTAGTATGGATGTTATTTGTATAGATGTTATGTTATATGCAAGATTAGTATAGATATGGTCAATTTGTTGTGGCTATTATCAATTTTTGCAGGTTTAAAAAGTTGGGGTTGTCTCCAATATAGGGGAGGTGCTACCAAATGTTTTTTAACAGTCAGATGCGTAGAATGAAATCCACAGCTCCTCGCTCATATATGGTCGTAGCTAGTTCTTCTAGCAGCGAGGATGTCATATCCTTAGGTGCCTCTCAAGAAGAGACATTTGCGTCGTCATTCGATGTTGCTTCTTTTAGCGCGATTTCATAGAGCAGAGGCGGAGTGCCTTCGTAGCGGAATCAATTCACCCGCAAGTATAAGGCACACTGGAAGGACGACCTTTCAATGTAAGTTTGTTTTGGTTTTAGTTATTTTTTTAATTATAACATAATTTATCAACAACTAATCAATATTTCATTTATTTAATTTATTTTCAGGTTCATAAACATTGAGGCCGCCCAAGTAATATCATCGGCATTTAAATCATCGATGGAGATTCCATTATTTTCATGATTTGAGGTTGGTGTTAATTTCTAATTTCCAGCTTATTTATAATAAATTATTAATATAATGGTAAATAAATTATTATTTTTATTTAAAATTAATTATTTATACATAGGACAAATTCGATTAGGACAGTGCGCATGACACTGTTGTGAGGAGGGTGTGGGAAAATCACATGGCAACTAGGTAACATAAAAAATAATACAAGATTTTTTTTGAAAAAAATTTATGTTTCAAAATCTAATTTCTCATTATGAAAGTAGGTTGCGTGATTTTTTGTATGAAGCACAAAAAAAGACAAAAAAAAAAACATGAGAGATAAGGGTCTCTAAGGTTGGAACGACATGGCGGTTTAGAGGGATTTCAAACCGATATACATCCTGGCAAATATAAGGCCGGAATATCTTGAGCACGTAACATCTAAGCGGTTCACACGACGTTCACATTTCGGTGCTGGCAACCAGAACCGACCAATTCATGGCTCAGTGACAATGCACACCAGCGACTCTATTCCGTTTGCTGCACATGCGAAACGGATGGTAAGATTAATTTAAATGAAATATATCATTAATTAATTTTTTGTTATTTAATTAATTTTTTTCATTACAGGCTATGTCTCTTGGACATGAGTCGAGCCTAATGGAGCTGTTTGTTGAGATGCACGTGCAGAGTCAAGATCGCCAAAAGGGGGCGCAACAGTTCGTTGACAACCGCACTCAACACTTTGTGGTATGTTTGTTCAACCATTTTTTTTTTGTAAGTTAATAATTTTATTGAATTGAATATGATGATTTCTTTTTTCATTTTCAAGAGACCTATAATAGTCGGTTGAATGAGAGAAATGGGGACGATCTTTTGACCCATCCGGATTTCGATCCAGATTTGTCGATGGAGGTAGGATCGTCTGGTAGACGTGATAAAAATTGGACGTACGGGCTCTCCAACACTACGGCTGAGAACTTGCAGGCGGCTCGTAGTCTCTCAATCGTTGGGAACTCCTAATCAGTATCGAGCACCCAATGTAAGGAGTTTGTGGCCTTGCAGCAACACACGACTTAGCTCATCAAAAAATATGAGCACCTATCAGCGACTTATGAACAACACATGGCTCATCTCACCAAGAAATACGAGCAACTCTCAGCGAATTATGAACAACTTTGCCAAATGGTCATGAACATGGCATTACAGAGTGGTGATACATGTGTGCCTCCTTTTTGGCCGTGTAACAACCAGCCTCCTCCTCCTCCTCCTCCAGCTCCGCCATTATGTTAATTTAATATTTTTTTTAAACACATTCAATTTGTAATGAATATTATTAAACTTTATTTTTTGTTTTTGATGTTTAATAAAAATTTTATTTGCATAATTAGTTTTTTTTACTATTAATTTATATAATTTTATATTATTTATTCTAAATAATTTTTTTAAAAAAATATTTAAAAATAATCACCAAGGGATTTACAGACAAACTGTATCCGTCAGCATTTGACAGAGAGTGGGAAATGCCAATCGCACCGATGAATTTACCAACGAAGTGTTTCCATTGACATTTCACAATAGCTTGGTGGAAATGCCACAATCACCAATGATTTTACAAACGAATAAATTTTGTCGGCATTTTCCAGAGTGGTGGAAATGCCACTCACCGACAAATTTACAGAGGGGTATAGTCTATCAGCATTTAATCGGGAGTTGAAAATATTTACTAGATATGCCACTATCATCGATGAAATATATCTGTTGGTATATTTCAAGTAGGAATTTTTTTTTGGCGCACAATTTCCATCTGTAAAACCACCGACAATTGTTTTTTTTACCAATCGACTTAGCGACGGAATTAGGTATTACCAATGAAAGGAAATCTGACGGACATTTTCTATCGAGGAGTCTGTCGGTAAAAAAATTACCGACAAACTCTTAATCACATACCGACGAAATATTTTCGTCGGTAAGACTGTGAAATCTTGTAGTAAAAACAATGTGGGGAAACATTGTAGCTTTATAGTGTTTTGTGAGGAAAACTATAGTACTTTCCCCATATGATTTGTAGTAAATGTTTTCATGCTATCTACCTTAGTTAAAGTTATCCAAGATACACTATTTATTCAAAACATGTTCCTTCCTTTTGTTTTAGAATGCATTTGTTCATTGAATTGTGTTTCACTGTGGTTGAGCTAAAATTTTTCATCAGCTACTGGAAACGGAGAAGAAGATGAAACCAAAAAAGGGCAGATATGTAGAGAGAGGAGTAGATCTAAAAAGGGAAGTGAATAGATTTGGAAAAAAAACAAAGAGAAAGAATTAGAAACTTGGCTTGTGCTTTTTTTTTTCTTTTGTAGGCAATGGTGGTTCTCACCGCCGGTAGGGAAGAGAAGAGGGGAAGAAGTGAAGCCAGATGATTAGTACTTAAAATTACATTTTTATCAAGGTTTTATATCATCATTTTGCACTTGAAGTATCAATAACTCCTTAACTAAAAACGTGTTTTATAATAACATACCTACTAATATAAGATACCTTTAATTTATGGTAAATATTCATCTTAAATGCAAGCCTATCATATAAATGAAAGGATTGATTGATGAGTTTAAGTATTGAAATTGAAAGGACAAAAAGAGGGCCAAACTTAGAAAAGAGACGTTGGTGCAATCCAAATTGGAACACTAGTTGGTAATTGGGTCATATCTCGAGTTTTAGATGTCCAAATGATCTCAATTGTTTGGACAAATTTGGTAAGACATAGGCCTACAACTTTCATGTGGAGTCCAAGGTTTAAAATGGTCATTTTCAAGTCTACATTATAGCAACAATGGAGAAGTCCAAATTTGTTCTGCAGCCCAGACACTGTTCAGTGTTCAAACCATATCTTGAGTTCTAGAAGTTCAAATGATCTCAATTCTTTTTTTCTGGAAAGATAAGACAGTTTCCTAGAACTTTCATAAGTATAGGTGGTTCCAGTTCTGATGTTAGCAATGATGTTTTATTCAAACAAGAAGATAAGGATTTTCACCAAGTCAAGAGTTGGCCACCTACTCAACAATTAGTCATCAAATCAAAAGTTTCAAATTTTTGCCTATAAAAGGAGTCATTTGCCATGCATTTAGGCATCTTGGTGTTCAGATCAAGATCATGCTCTTGCTCTCTTTCTTTATATTTCTTTTGTAATTCTTAAGTTTTGCTTTCATTAATATCTTGTTTATGCTTTTCATTTCCTTTCCTTTACTTAGTTAACTTGTATCTTATTTATGTTCTTGTTTTGTTTATTTATGTTTCTCTTCTTCATTATGTTTAGCTAAGTTTATTATGTCAAGGTGAAAAGGTTACACTAATGGTGTAAGAATAAGTATAGTGTAAACTCAACATGTACCTTAATATTTAATATTAACATGTCTTATCTTTTTATCTTATTAATTCTTAATACCTTGCTTGTTAAATGGTTAATCTAGATTTGTGTTGTATAATATTTAATACAACAAATGCTTGGCACTCTCATAGCCCAATCGTATGATATTACCTACACATGTGCTATGAAAGGAACTTGATTTGTTGTTAACATAAGTTAGCATCATGAATTCCTGACAATATTTAAAAGTTTGGTGTTACTTAAATAGGATAATTAATATGATCATGTTAATAATTTATAATGAGCTATTAATGATAAATCATCCGATTAGAACCTCATTTGTGTGTGGTTTCCAGTTGAATAATAAGAGTTTATATTATACTTGTTTGAAATTGCATTAGTGGATCCTCTAACCTTGACATTTGTTTTTATCATTATTTAATCCTTACATTAATCTTCCATCTCAAAGTTCTCATCAACTTCTTCTTCATCTTCTTTATTATTATTATTATTAGTATTATTACTATTATTGTTGTTGTTGTTGTTGTATTATTGTTGTTTATAATTTATACAATTAACCTCCCTATGGTTCGACCCCAGTTTTGCCGGGTTATTTATTACTTTGACACTTTTACACTTGGGAGAAGACATCAATCTTTTGGTTGTGTTACCAGACCCTCCTGTCTCCCAGTTTTTCTCGCGGCGACACATGCCACGCATCGTCAGTGGCGACCGCGCATGGAGCAAACAAACCGACACTGTTTCTGCGACCCAGAAACCATCCACCACAGTTCCAACAATCCAAAAATTCCCAGCACTATTCCCGGGTTCTAGCAATAGTTGTTTTACTTGTAGGGGGTCTATTTTAAATTAAATTGTTTCAATGTGTTGTTTGTTTAATTTGAATTTTTATTTATTTGTAACATGTAAATATGGGTACGTGAGAAAAACATAGTAAAAAGTGATGAGTATGTTAGCATTTGTATTTTTTTATCAATGCTTTTTAATGATAAAACATAAAAAAGATAAAGAATTAAGAAGAATTTATGTTTTGATTTGCTCATGCTAATGGATTATAACTTACATGTAAGTCGTATTTCTAATATCCGATGAAAAGATAAAATTTTTAAAATTTTTTTATCACATCAAATCGCAAAGTAGGTTACCTCAGTTAGGGTGCATTAGGGGTGTTTATACCTTTCCTAGCCACAACTAGTCTCTTACCTATGAATCTCTAACAAGACCAGTACATCTGGGTTTCCTAGTGACCTTGAATAAAATACTAGGTGGCGACTCCCAACCCAAAGAATCAAGTAAACGAACAAAAATCACCAACGACGCCGCGTGGGTACGTGTGACAGCAACCATGAGCTAAACTATTGAATTCGGTTCAAGAGGGATACACACCATCTCCATTAGCATGTTGTTAGAAGTAACGTTATCATTGTAATTCTTTCAGATTCAAGTATTTATTTTTCGTTGTTCAGAATTATGCTATTGATTGTTATTCAAGCTTATTGAATTGTTTTGAGATGGTATGCATGCTTTTTAATTTCTTTCGATCCATAATTGTTGTTAAGGATTAGAGTAAGAAGCAAAAGAATTAACCTGCCAACCGTAACGCTTTCAATAAGCAATTCTGAAAATGAAAAAGAAGCAGTAGTTTTTGATAACATGGTAGAACATAGAATATTAAGGGAGTTAGCAAATCCCAATGTGAACCAGCAACCATTATGCATTGAATTTCCAAGAATTGATGTAGCCTTTGAGTTAAAATCTTGTTTGATTCATTTACTACCAACTTTCTGAGGCTTTGCAGGTGAAGACCCCCATAAGCATTTGAAGGAATTCCATTGTTCAACCATGAAGCCACAAGGAGTGATTGAAGAACAAAATAAATTAAGGGCTTTCCTATTCTCTTTGGCAGAGAAGACAAATGACCGGCTTTATTACTTTCCTTCATGATCAATATTGACATAGAATGATTTGAAAAAAAGTTATTGGAAAAATTCTTTCCAGTCTCACGAGCTAGAACAATCCGTAAAGAAATTAGTAAAATTCGCCAAAACAATAATGTAACATTATATGAATATTGGGAACGTTTTGATTAGTTAAGTGCAAGTTGTCCACATCACCAAATTTCTGACCAATTGTTATTGCAATAGTTTTATGAAGGATTATTGCCCATGGACCGAAGCATGATAGATGCCGCAATTGGTGGTGCACTTGTAGAAAAGACTCTTGTGGAAGCAAGAGATTTGATCTCTAAAATGACAACAAACTCACAGCAATTTGGAATCAGAACAGATCACACTCCTAGAAAGGTAAATGAGGTGATGCATTCTAATATTGAGACACAACTTTTAGAACTAACTTCTCTTGTGAGACAAGTAGCGCTAGGAGAAGTTAGGCAATCCAAAGTGTATGTCATTTGTGCAGTCCTAGCACATTCTACTAATGTGCCCATAACTTCAAGAAGATGCAGCCCCTTAGGTGAATGCAATAGGAGGGCTTGGTAATCAACCAAGGAAGTATGAACCATACTCAAACCATACAACCCCAGTTGGAAAGACCACTCAGACCTAAAGTATGGTCAGCCTCCAAATCAGCAACCTTCCGGTCATATGCCAATGGAAATCCAACTTTTCCTCCTCACCAAACATCAAATTCAGGTATGTCTTTAGAAGAAATTGTGAAATATTTAGCCACTAATACACAAATGTTCCAACAAGAAACAAGAGCTAGCATCTAGAATTTAGAGACTGAAATTTCACAACTTGCATTGTCTATGAGGAGCATTGAAACAAATAGAGGGAAGTTGCCATCTTAAGCTGAAATTAATCCAAGAGAAAACGCAAGTACCATGGCTCTTAGAAGTGGAAGAGAAGTGCAGACCATGCTGCCAGTTGCAATGCCAGAATCAACAGTTAATATACCACCAACTACAACCCCAAATTCAGCAACTGCTATACTTCCAGCTGTAATACCAGAATCAGCAACAAATATGCTGCCGACTTCAACACTAGAATCATCAGCTACCAGGAACAGCAAGCTGGAAACAACACCAAGAACATAGCCAGATTCATCAGCTACTATGGTACAGACTACCTAGCTAGCTGCAATGCCAAGATTAACAGCTATTATTGTGCAGACCATACTGCCATCAACAACATCAGATTCAGCACCTACCAGGAACAACAAGCTGAAAACAGCACCAAAGAACAAAGCCAGATTCAGCAGCCACTACAGTGTAGACTACCCAGCCTGTTGCAACACCAGAATAAACAGCCAATATGCTGCCAACTTCAACGCCAGAATTAGTAGAAACATAGAATAACAAGCTGGAAACAAAACCAGCAATCTTGGATGCACCAAGAACTGAATTAAGTGGTAAGCCCATCTTTCCTATCATTAAGAATCTTGCACCTCCATTTCTTGGCAGATTAGCGAAGGTAGGGAAGGAAGAGTTAGAACATGATATTTTTGAAACCTTTTGAAAGGTTGAAGTTAACATTACAATGTTGGATGCAATCAAGCAAATTCCACGATATGCAAAATTTCTCAAGGAACTATACACCAACAAAAAGAAATTGAACATAGATGAGAAAATAAGAGTTGGAGAGAATATGTCCGCAGTCATATAAAGGAAATTGTCTAAAAGATGCAAGGACCCATATATGTTCGCTATACCATGCATGATTGGAAATCATAGGGTAGAAAGAACTATGCTTGATTTAGGAGCTTCGATCAATGTTATGACACTTTCAATTTATAAGGTTCTGAATCTAGGACTCTTAAAAGAAACAAAGGTAATAATTCAATTGGCAGAAAGGTCTAATTCATACCCAAAAGGCGTTGTTGAGGATGTTTTAATTAGAATAAATGAGTTGGTTTTTCCTGTGGATTTTTACATTATAGACATGAATGATGAATTTGCATCAAACTCAACTCATATATTGTTAGGTAGATCATTTATGAAAAAAATAAGAGCTAAGATCGATGTACATAAAGGAATTTTATCTTATGAGTTTGATGGGAAAATAGTTAAATTTGACATTTTTGATGCCATGAAATATCCTGATGACTCTGAATCTGTTTTTCATGTTGATGTAACAGACCCCATTATGCAAGATGATTTTGAACAAAATTTTTTGCAAGATAAGATGAAACTTTGTATTATAGTAAAGCAAGATGGATAGGGATGCAAGGATGGAGAATAATAAAGACATAAAAGGAAACAATTATGTCTTTGCATTCATTATTTCGAATGGCAAGAAGGTTAGTAAACTCTCCTTTACAACTATCAAATTCTTATGAAAGGGTTTTACCCTCTGTTGAACAAGCACCAAAGTTGGAATTGAAGTCTTTTCCCAAGCATTTGAAGTATGAGTACTTAGGAGAAGGTGAGACATTATCAGTGATCATTGCAAATGATCTCACAACAACAAGAGAAGAAAAAATGTTAAGGGTTTTAAGAGAAAATAAACTAGCTATCAGATAGACTTTAGTTGATATAAAAGGCATAAAGCCTGTAATTTGCATGAATAGAATCTTACTGAAAGATGATGCCAAACCCATGAGAGAGCCTTAACGTAAGCTGAACCCAGCCATGAAGGAAGTGGTAATGAAGGAAATTTTGAAGCTACTTGACCAAGGAATCATCCATCCCATATCCGACAATCAATGGGTTAGTCTAGCGCATGTAGTTCCCAAGAAGACAGGTTTGACTCTTGTTCCCTATGGGCAAAACGAACTTGTGCCCACAAAGTAGAGTCCTAATACTAATGATCTCCATGGATATTTGATGGACCTGTTACATAAATAAACATACCATTATGTTGATAAAAGAAATATATATATGCTCATGTAATGTATATGAATGAAGTATTACTTTTCTATCGGATCCATAAGAATTATAATAGACAACTTATATTTTGCTTGTAATCTTTTAAACCCAATTAACACTCATTTGCATATTCTTAATTTGAATACTCTTATTTACTTGCATGAATCAGGTGACCATACAAAGTCTAATCTTGCGATCCATTTCCCGAAAATCCTATTGCAGATGCCATTAGCCGAAGCTAATCTTGTAATTCATTTCCGGGCAGTCCTATCACGGATGTCATTAGCCAAAGCTAACCTTGTAATTCATCTCCTGGCAGTCCTATCATGAATGTCATTTGCCGAAGCTAATCTTATCAATACGCTAGACTTTATTTACATCAAACATGTTATTTATTGTAATTTCATTCACCAAAAGAATTTTAAAATGTATAAGTGCAAATAGGAGGGAAAATCACACATCTGCTCCGCCTGTCTCGTGACCTCCCCTAACAGAAGATCCAATCCTGGTTGCTCCTCTTGAGTCACAAGAAATTTTTTGGTTATGATTCCTTCAAGCCGATATTATAGAGAATCCATATTCATTCATTACTCATATATTACTTTCAATGCATATTCATTTCCTCATAATAACAAACATACATATATCAGGTATATTTTCAAAGTTAGTATCTCAATGTGCAAGTGTTTTTATGACTCAATTATTTTATATTTTTACATATAATATTCACGTGAAAGTCTACTGTTACTGTCTAACTTTGAACTGTTACTGTCTAGACATTGAACTGTTACTGTCCAACGGTTGCTGTCCAACTGTTGTTTGAACTGTTACTATCCAATGGTTGATGTCCAACCATTGCTGTTTGAACTATTATTGTCCAATCGTTGTTGTTTGTACTGTTACTGTCTTAACACTCATAAGATTTTTAACTAAATCTAGAGTTTTAGAGCTCCATTTTAAGTGAGATTGATCTCGTTGGAAAGCTAAGACATGAGGCTTCAAGTTCTCTTGAGGTAGGAGAATCGAGTTCTGCCTCAAGATAGTCAAAGTTGCTCATCAACCCATTAATCCTACTACTCTACAAAATTAGTCACAACTCAGTCTCGGTTGGTAACCCATAATTGGAGTTCTACATCTCCAAATTGAGCAAGACCAGTTTTATTGGTTAGCTAACATCCAAATCTACAATTTCTATGAAGGAACCCGATCCTAATTCCCTCATCCTCCTACCTAAAATCTTATCGCATGTCAGGAGACAAGTCTGTCCAGATTCGTCTCCCTCTTCCCTTCACATAATACTTTCATAAACTACATACCACACATGAATTAACTTGATTTTAACAACAAGTACTTTTCCCCCAATTCATGTCTAAGAACCCTAATTCATTATCAAATTTGAAATGAATTTTTAAGATTATGTTTAGAACACCTTACCCGATACGAATTTAGATTTTGATCTTCAACCAGTTGAAGATTTTCAACTCCCTCCTTTCTTTTCTTCTTGTTCAATTTCTTGTTAATCCCTTGCTCGCAAGTGTTTGTCCCATCTATAAACCCTTAATCGTGGATGGGTTCTTGAAATTTTAGAGTTTCTCTCTTGATTTTTCAAGAATGGGTATAAAACTCCCTATTTTCTCTCCTTACGGTTTTTTGGTGAGGGGAGAGTATTTATACTCTGTAATTTCCTTTATTTGCATTTAGGCCCCATTTCCTCTAATTGTATTATTCACTTCAATTAAATCTAACCCTCAACATTATCGGGCTTATTATAATGTCTCGAATTATCTCACCCTTAAATTATATTAAAAAAATTCTGAATTCCTATCTTTTATTTAACCATAAACATGAATTTCTTCACTTTTATTTCTCATGTAGTTAGTTTTCAATTTATGCAACCTTTTTTTTTTTTTTCTAGGGTTTACAATGGTGAACCCCAACCAAAAGGATTGGAGCCTGCATTTAGAGGATGTACTTTGGGCATACAGCACATCATACAGTGCAATCTTGATTCTAAAAAGGTGAGAGAAGAATGAAAATTACAGCTGCATGAACTTGAAGAAATTTGATTGGAAGCATATGACAATGCAAGGCTATATAAAGAGCGAACCAAATATCTTCATAATAAGTTTCTACAGCGCAATAAATTTTTTGTTGGAATGTCTTTTTGTTATCTCTCGCATATCTTTTTGTTTATTTTTTGTGTGTCATACCAAAAATCACGCAACCTACTTCCATAGTAACAAATTAGAATTTAGAATATAAAATTATAAAACAAAAAATTATATTATTTTCTTTGTTATCTAGTTGACGCGTGATTCTCTCATACCCTCCTCACAACATTGTTGTCCGCACTATCCCACTCAAATTTATGTTGTGTATAAATAATTCATTTAAAATAAAAATAGTACAAGATATAAAATTATAAAAATAATTTATTAAAAATAAGCTGGAAATTAAAAGTTAACACCTACCTAAAATCATCGAAACCATGCATCGATATTAGATCTCCACTCAGGATGTCTAGAAACCTAACTCCATTAAAATAATGGAATTTCCATTGACGATTTAAACGCCGATGTTATTATTCGGGCAACCTTAATGTTTATGAACCTGAAATTAAATAAAATTAATAAAATATTCATTAGGTGCTCATAAATTATGTTATACTTAAAAAAAACTAAGACCTAAACAAACTGACATTGAAAGGCCATCCTTTCATTGTGCCTGGTACTTGCGAGTGAATTGACTTTGTTGTGAAGGCACACTGCCTCTACGCTGTGAAACCGTGCTAGAAGAGGCAACATCACAAGTTGGCGCAGGTGTCTCTTCGTGATCCGCACCCAAGGATAAGTCATCTTCACTGTTAGAAGAACTAGCTGCAATCGTACCTTTAAATAAAAAATAATCATAATTAAAGTAACAAAAGTAAAAAAATACAAAGATAAAGAAAGGAGAATCACACCTTTTAATATGTTGAAAACTACAATCAAAACAATAAAAATACAATGAGAAACATAAAGGATTTGTAGGAGGAGAAGAGAAGATGAACGAGAGGAGCCGAGAAAAAATGAATCGCGGAGGGGGGGTCGTTTTATACTGCAATTTTACCGACGGAAGATAGAATAATATTTTTATGGGTGGTGGCATTAAATTATGTCATTATTTTTTTGAATTTCGCACTAAAATTGTGGAAATCCCTTCAGATTTTTCAAAGTTCATTGACACAGCCATCGGTAAAAAGATGTCAGAGCACGGGCGTATTGGATTTGCCACGTATGTCGGTGATTCTATCGGTAACTGTGTCGACTGACCAGGCAGTCTGACAGTTGCCCGCATTGGAATGTGCACCATCCATCGGTGATTTTGTCAATACATGCTAGTTGATACATGGTGATCCCTTACCTGAGATCCTAACATACACTAAATGTATGTTGGCCAATACATGGTGATCCTTTACCTGAGATCCTAACATACATTAAATTATGTTAGTTAATACATGGTAATCCCCTTACCCAGAATCCTAACATACACTAAATGTATGTTAGTCAACGCCACATATCACACTACTCATATTTCCTATGTCGGTGATAATTTAATCGCTTGGTAATTTCACACAAGGATCATTCACTTTGAACACATATACATTCGAACTACTATCCAAAATAATAACATCATTACGCAAACTTTCATCATGTCACATAATATCCAACATTTGTTAATTTACATTTCACATTAATAAGATATCAAATCATGGAATTTAACTAGAAAGTATATGTGTGGTTCACCTACTTGCAATAGAAGCTCTACTCGTGCTCCCCTGTTGTTGCTGCTGCACCATGCCTATGGTCCCTCCTGGTAATCACATGCATATCTCATAAGTTATCCTCATTCAAGGATACATTTCATAGTAACCATATTAATAGCCAATACATGTCTTTCTTTTAATTATTCCTTTCTATATATTTTATGTTCACTCATTTCATCTATTAACATTGTCATTCTTTGTCCGACCATAGTTATCGTTATAAATTTCCATTTTGAATATGGCTCATTTCTTTTGGAAATGAAAATGCAATATCACATGTTCCTTGAGGTGAAAAGACCCAATTTTCACCCTTAATGCGTCTAGATTGTCGCTTTAGCAATTTTTCAAATATGTTAGTAGAGGTCTAGGACTTCATTTCAAGCAAGGCTGGTCTTTTTGGAAAGCTACAACATGGGGTTACAAGTCCCCTAAATGAAAGAGAACCCAATTCTACCCCCAAGACACTCAAAATTACTCGTTAATGAATCAGACCTACTGCTCTACAGGGTCTGTCATGACCCAATTTTGGTTGGTGACCCATAACTTAAGTTCTATACCTCCAAATTAAGCAAGACCAACTTTCTTGGTTAGTCAACATCCAAATGTACAATTCATATGAAGGAACCTGATCCTAATTACCTCATCCTTCTACTTGAATTCTCTCTGAAAGTCAGGAGATGAATCTGTCCAGATTTGTCAACCTTTCCATTTAAACACAACGTCCACAATTTAACTTTCCCTTTCTCTCTTATCTCTTCATATGGTCGGTCCTCCCTTACTTAATTACCCATATATTTTCTTTAATAAATGATCATAATTTCATGCCCCCAATCACACACAACACATGAATTTAATACATTTCCTGAAATCAAGTCTAAGAACCTTAATCCAAAATTCAATATTATGGCATTAATTTGTAATCAAATTTAAAACAATCTATAGGATCATGTTTAGAACTCCTTACCTGGTAAGAATCAAGGTCTCAATCTTCAACCAGTCGAAAATGTTTTACTCCCCCCTTTTCAAATGGTAGTCGACCCTCTATTCACTTACTTTGTTCAAATTTCCTTGTTAATATCTTGCCCACAAGTGTTTACTCTACCTATAAACCCTTAACTTTGGATGGCTTCTTGGAATTTTGGTGTTTTCTCTTGGTTTGGCAAGAATAAATTCAAAAACTCACTCCCTTTCTCTTGATAGGTGCTGTCGATTTTGATGAGCAAGGAAGAGGGGTATTTATACTCCATATTTATTTTATTTGCACTTAAACCCCATTTTTTTTAAGTGTATTATTCCCCCCCATATCTTTTCTTCTTATAATTAAGCCGTACCTCTTTTCATTTCTTATAATTCCACCGCTCAACTTCTTAGGTTAGTTCATTTGCTTTAACTTAATTCAACCCTCAATATTTCCAGGTTAATTTATAATGTCTCAAAATATTTCATTCGAAAATTTATATCCAAAAAATTTTGAATTCCTGTTTTTATTTTACATTTATTTAGTTTGCAATTTACATAAAGACTTATTCCCCGAGGTTTAGACATGTATTTATGAGTATTTTTTGTAAACCCTAAAACATAAATGCAAGAGATTTAGTAGATAGAGAAGAATCCATTGGTAAAAGACAAGAGCTCTAACTTGAAGTATGAAACACACATAGTGAATAAGGAGAAATTGGAACCTAACGTGGGAAAGACAAAAGAGTGAGGGGACTAAACTGAAAATGTATAAACAAATAGGGGACAAAAGCAAAAAGAAAAAGAAAAAAAAAGACCTATTAGCCCTAAAAAGAATAAAAGGGCTGGTGGCAAATAGAAAGGAGGGGAAACAGAAGAGACACTCTTCTCTTCACCACCTTATTATAAAGAACAAGAGGAGAAAATCACATGCAAGCAAACACATGAGAGAAAATAAGAGGTTTGAGTGAAGATTAAAGCTGATGCAACCATATTATTCGATAGTTTTACCCACATTAAACTAGTGTTTTGCATATGTTTTATATATAAAATACCTTGAAATTCTTTGTTTTATGTTTTGAAGGCACTTTTGGATGAAAGATGCAAAAATAAGTAAATTGGGGGTAATTGGCATATTTGACCTTCAGTTAATGTTTTGTGCAGAGCGTGAGCTCTAAAGGTCGAAATGAAGTGAGTCTAGTGGCATTAAAAAGCTAATATCCATACCTTTCTGTAAATCTAAGGCAAGACAATAAAATAAGGCACAACATGGAAATCGCAGCTTTCAAAGTCAAATCTTGCAATCTGCCAATGTTGACCTGTGGTCATTCCGACTTGAATATCTGGAGCTACAGAAGTCCAATTGATGCAAACTCAATTGTTTTGGATTCCTTACTCAAATACCAATAAACGCTCCACATTTCAGCCAAAAAAGATGTCATATGAGGGAGATATGAGTTTTCAAAGATGACAACTGAATTTTGCCAGCAAACAGGTTTCGTGAAGAAACGAGTCCAAATTACGTCCGAAGCATCTAAACCGATATCCAAGTTTTTATTTCAGCAATTTAGCTCCTCTAAGTCAAAGCTTGAAGATTTCATGCAAAGCTATTTTTTTTTTAGGAAAATAGTTATTGAACTACTTAAATGTAAATTGTCTACTTAAGGGAGGACTATTTTGTAAAATAGAGATAAGGGTTTCCTAGCATATAAAAAGAATAAGAGAAGAGAAGGGGGCCAGCCAGCCACCCAAGAGGAGAAAAACGCCCCCCTACTCTAAGAAACCCTAAATCATGCATTCTTTCATCTTTTTGATTAGTTGTTCAACAAACATGCAAGGCTAAACTCATTTTCTTGGTTGCAAGGACATGGAAACCTTCAGATTTCAAGAACTGCGAGATTATTCTTCCATTTATTTTCAGTTTGTATTATGAATGAGTATGTTTGTTTTCCTATGCATATTTCCTATGATTGTTTATCTTAATTTTCTAGAGCAGACTCTAAGTTATTATTGTGAACAATCTATTGCTAAGTTTGATATCAAAACCGGAGTTATGGTATATAAACTTGTGAAGCAACTAAGCTTGATAATTGTAGCGGAACTACATTATTAAACTTAGCGAGAACATTCAATCAAAGCAACATAAGCAGACAACCTAGTTGTTAAAATTAATGAATTTATCTAAATCTTAAGGCTACCATTGGATTAAATCATTAGTGTGGACATTGTGATTGTTTGTTGGTTAGGGTTAGTTATATGGCGGATCCGTTAATTAACCAATGTTAAGAAAAGATAAAAATTCAGAATATAAGCTGGAGTTTCGTTCAAGGATCAGTTCTGATTTCTATAGGTGGATGTGTGATTGCGACCAAGGTTTGTTCTCTTGAT
The DNA here is from genome assembly GCF_005239225.2 of Populus alba. Lineage (NCBI taxonomy): Eukaryota > Viridiplantae > Streptophyta > Magnoliopsida > Malpighiales > Salicaceae > Populus > Populus alba. The sequence goes on along the minus strand of NC_133297.1, from coordinate 20,047,622 downwards.
AATTTTCTGATTTTATTAAATTTTGTTTGATAGTTTTTTGTTTTCTTTTGCTTTAGCCTAAATAACGTCCACCCCCCCCCCCAAAATTGTATATCATCTAGCATAAAAATCTGACTTGAACCTTCCTCGTGGGATTGACCCCTTGCTTGCTCTATACTATCTTGTGTGTTGTGTTTGAAGCTAGGGTAATTAATTTGTGCGACCGCAACATCGCAACAAAAGCATCAAAAGCAAAACAAATTGAAGGAAAGGAAGGGAGGAGGCTAGTGGTGGTAGAGGAGGAGCACTATAAGATTTCACAGTTTTACCGACATACATATTCCATCAGTGTGTGATTCATAGTTCATCGGTAATAAAATTATCGACGAACATACCAACAGAAACAGTCTGTCGGCTTTTCTTTTGTCGGTAATACCTAATTCTGTCTCTAAAGTGGTTGGTAAAAAAAAACAATTGCCGATGGTTTTACAAATGAAAATTGCAAGCAAAAAAAAAAGTTTTCGCTTGAAATATACCGACAGACTATTACCGTCGGTAAGTGAATTCAATACCGACAAACTATTACCATCAGTAAACTTATCAGTGATTGTGAAATATGCACCAAGCTACTGTCAAATGCCAACAGATTGATTCTGTCAGTAAACTCATCGGCGATTATGAAATTTGCACCAAGCAATTGTGAAATGCCGACGGAGTGATTCCATTGATAAAACTCTCGGTGAGTATTTTTTATATTTTTTTATTGCATAATTTTAAATATTTTTTTAAAAAATTATTTACAATTCATAATATAAAATTATATAAATTAATAGTAAAAAACCAATTATGCAAATAATTTTTTTTATTAAACATCAAAAAATAAAGTTAAATACTATTCATTACAAACTGAATGTGTTTCAAAAAAAAAATATATTAAATTAACCATTAAAATTAAATAATATTCATTAGAAATTAACATAATGGTGGAGCTGGAGGAGGAGGAGGAGGAGGAGGCTGGTTTTATATGGCCAAAAAGGAGGAGGCGCACATGGATCACCACTCTGTGATGCCATGTTCATGACCATTTGGCGAAGGTGTTCATAATTCACCGAGAGTTTCTCGTATTTCTCAACGAGATGAGTCGTGTGTTGCTTCAAGGCCACGAACTCCTTAGATTGGGTGCTCGATACTGATTGGGAGCTCCCAATGGTTGAGACACTATGGGCCGCCCGCAAGTTCTCGGCCATAGTGTTGGAGATCCCGTAAACCTGATTTTTATCGGGTCCACCGGACGATCCAACCTCAATCCACAATTTTGAATCGAATTTCGGATGGGTCGAAGGATCATCCCCAAACCTCTCCCTCAGCCGGCTATTATAGGTCTCTTGAAAATGAAAAAAGTAATCATCATATTCAATAAAAATAATAACTTACAAAATCAAATGGTTGAACAAACATACCACAAAGTGTTGAGCACGATTGTCAACTAACTGTTAAGCCCGCTTTTGGTGGTCTTGACTTTGCACGTGCGTCTCAACAAACAGCTTTATCGAGCTCAGCTCATGTCCAAGAGACGTAGCCTATAATGAAAAAAATTAATTCACAACAAATTAATTTAACAATATATTTCATTTAAATTAATCTTACCACCCGTTTCGCATGTGCAGCAAACAGAATGGAGTCGCCAGTGTGCGTTGTCATCGAGCCAAGAATTGGCCGATTCCGGTTGCCAGCACCAGACTGTGAGCGTCGTGTGAACCACTTAGACATCACGTGCTCAAGATAGAGTGGCCATATATCTACCGGAATGTATATCGGTTTGAAATCCCTCTAAACCGCCATATCGTTCCAGCCTTAGAGACCATTATCTCTCATGGTTTTTTTTGCCTTTTTTGTGCTTCATACCAAAAATCACGCAACCTACTTCCATAGTAAGAAATTAAATTTTGAAACATAAATTTTTTTCTAAAAAAATGTTGTATTGTTTTTTATATTACCTAGTTGCCGCGTGATTTTCCTACACCCTCCTCACAATAGTGTCATGCTCACTGTCCCAAGCGAATTTGTCTTGTGGATAAATAATTAATTTTAAATAAAAATAATAATTTATTAATAATTATATTAATAATTTATTAGAAATAAGCTAGAAATTATAAATTAACACCAACCTCAAATCTATCAAACCATGCATTGATTTGATGCATCCATTCAGGATGTTTGAATATCTGACTCCATTGAAATAATGGAATCTCCATCGATGATTTAAACGCCGATGATATTACTCGAGCGGCCTCAATGTTTGTGAACCTGAAAATAAATGAAATAGTGATTAGTTCATAAATTATGTTATACTTTTTTTAAAAATAAAAAACTAAAACGTTAACAAACTTACATTAAAAGGTCGTCCTTTTACTATGCCTCTGCGCTGTGAACTAACGCTGGAAGAGGCAACATCAGTTGACGGTGTAGGTGGTGTAGGTGCCTCTTCTTGAGAGACACCTAAGGAAATATCATCCTCTCTCCTAGAAGAACTAGTTGCGACCATACGTGAGCGACGAGCTGTGGTTTTCGTTCTACGCATCTACACAATTTTATATAAATAAGTATATAATTAAATTCAAATGTTAAAAAAAATTCAACAGCACCTCCCTTATACTAGATACTACCCAAATCCACAAACCTGCAAATATTGACAATAGCCACAACTAATTGACCCAATCTATACTAATTATTCCAACATATTCAATTACTAATACTAAGGTAAATTCAACATTAACAATTACAATTCAACAAATTATTCAATAATTATGCCAATACAACAATACAATAAATTCAAAAACAATTCTAGACTAACAATTAAAATCAATGGAAATAATTAAACACAAATCATGCAATAATAGAGTAAAATTACTAATTATTCCAACATATTCAATTATTAATTCTAAGGTAAATTCAACATGAAAAATTACAATTCAACAAATTATTCAATAATTATGCCAATACAATAATAAAATATATTTAATAAATTAAAAAAAAAACACTATAGACTTTAGGAATGAAATATGCTTACCTTAATAATGTGTTGATTTCAAAACTTTATCTACATTATAAAAATACACCAAAACAAAAAACATAACAAAAATAAAAATAGCTAAAACAAAAAAAAACCCTTAAAGTAACATGAAATAGAGGAAACACATACCTTTTAATTGATGAAGATTCACAAGAAAACTTTCTAGAAATTATAGGTGAAAGCCTTGAAGAATTGAGAGGAAAAATATCGAAAGTGAAGGTGAAAAACGAAGGAGATGAAAAAATAAACTGAAGGGGCGGTTGCTAGGATTTATAGGGCAATTTTACCGATGGATTCATCGATGGAAAAAAATAATTATTATTTTAATTTATTCCATCAGTGAAGTGTCGAAAATCCATCAGTAATTTTTGAATTCCACACCAACATTTTTAATTACCCTCCATATTTTTCATGGTCCGTCGGTAATTTCATCGGCAACCTGACACGGTCAGAGATGCATTTAATGCACCACCCTTTGAAATTCGCTCGGTCCGTCGATAATTTTGTCTGTAATATTGATCCGCCGACACTTACCGACGGATTGCAAGTTGTCGGCAATGTCATCGGTGATTGTGGCATTTCAAGTAATTATTTTCGAACTCTCTGTGAAATACCAACGGAATATAATCCATCGGTATGGACATCGGTAATTGTCGTATTTCAAGTAATTATTTTTGAACTCTTTGTGAAATGCCAACGAACGTTATTTCATCGGTATTGACATTGGTAATTGTGGCATTTCAAGTAATTATTTTCGAACTCTCTGTGAAATACCAACGGAATATAATCCATCGGTATGAACATCGGTAATTGTGGTATTTCAAGTAATTATTTTTGAACTCTTTGTGAAATGCCAACGGACGTTATTTCATCGGTATTGACATTGGTAATTGTGGCATTTCAAGTAATTATTTTCGAACTCTCTGTGAAATGCCGACAAACATTATTATGTCGGTATGGACATTAGTAATTGTGGCATTATACAAGAAAGATTATATTTGTATTGCCTATTTACCTTCCTGCAAACACTTAAATGATAAATTGTCCATCACACATAACAATAACAATAGTGTTAGAATTTTCTTCTTCTTCATCATCAATTGAATAGTCATCACCTTCATCACAATCTTCAATATGGATATCATCATCTTCATTGACATTTGCTTGTCCACTAGAGCTCAAAACAACATTCAACCCCTCTACATCAACATCAACAAGACTATTATCGAAAACATGAAAATTTGAATTTTCTTCCAAGTTAATCAAAGGAGCACCTCGATATGGTTCAACTAACTCACTAACTTGAAAGACTTATCATCCTGAACAAGCTCGACACGACCCTTGGGTTTTGTTTTTAAAACGGACAACCAATCCACTCTTGATCGATCCTTTCTAAATGAAGGGGTGTATGTTTAATAAACTTGTTAACATTGCTTTGCGAAAACAAAGACATTATTTATGTTGCAGAGTCTAGCTTTTGAGTTAATTTCGACTAGACCATAGTGTGGATCAACTTTGATTCCTCTGTCAGTCATGTCATACCAATAGCAATTGAATAAAAACACTATATTCTGCTCGCTATGATATTGCAGTTTGACGACCTCTTCTAATCTACCATAGTAGTCAACTTCTAACTCACTACTAGTTGATCCCTTAACACAAACACCATTGTTGTATGTCTTTCTTTCATGCCTGTATTCTTTAGTATGGAAAATATATCCATTGACAAAATACCCGTTGTAGCACTTAACTTTTCTTTCAGGCCCTAGGCTTAATGAAGACAATGATTTAACCGCACTCCTTCCCATTTGATAAACCTTGTATGTAATGTAAATCAATAAACAGTAAATGAACGAGAATCTTGTAATGACATGCATACAGTAATTTTGAAAGTTAGAATGAGTTTGTGAAGTGCTTACAAGTGTTCTGAACCACGTGGTAAATTCTTTATCTTGTAATTGAAAAACCTGGGATTCGGTCAGCTGTGAGTTATTGGAGAGCAAATATTGTTGATGTTGCCTGCAAGTGATAATGAGTGTATGATATTACAATATATAATTAATAGTATATTACTGACAAAGTTTAATTAGTATTACACATATATAAACTTACTGAATAAAAGGTCTTAGCTCATCATAGTTAAATAGAACATAGTTGTGTGCTTGTTTGAACTTTATTTCCAACAAATATCTTCCTCTTATGGCATTTTTAGGTGTGGGTCGTCCATGATTGGAGAATATTGACAAGTTCCCACTAGAAGGCACTTTACCACCATCATCATACCGTGGAACGTGATTGATTCTCGTTCTCAGATGAGGTTCGAAATAGAACAAGATAAATGTTAAGACCTCTTCAACAATATAGGCCTCACATATCAAAGCCTCAACATACGCCTTGTTCTTAACCTTTTTCTTGAGATTCAACAAGTACCTGCATTTAATTAATCAAGTATTTTCAATTAAGAAAAACATAAAAAATACTTTTATATATGAATTACATTACAACTGTACCATCTAACCGTTCGAATGGTACATCCATTTATACTAGACTGGTCCTCTAGCTTTTGCCTCGAACGGTAGATGTATGGGGAGATGCTCCATTGAGTTAAAAAATAATGGAGGGAAATCATCTCAAGTTTGCATAGTGTCTCAACGATATTCGTTTGAAGCCTCTCAATGTGATCAACATTCAACTTGCTGGAGCATATATCTTTAAAGAAATGATTGATCTTCTTGAGTCCATCATGTATTCCCTTTGGCAACAAATCATGAAAAGCTAATAGGATGATTGTTTGCATAAACACGTGGCAGTCATGACTCTTCATTCCATACAATTTATAGCCCTCTATATTAACCAACCTTGATATGTTCGAGGTATGTCCATCAGGAAAACGTAGACTCTTAAGCCATTTGTAAACTAGTAGTTGTGCGCTTTTCTCTAACACAAAGCTTGCTCTTGGTTTTGCCACCCGTGACTCATCATAAACCAACTCCATATTTTTACAGTTACAGTATAAAGCTATATCCAATCTAGCCTTGATATTGTCCTTTGTCTTCCCCTTCACATCCATGACGATGTTGAAAATGTTTTCAAACACATTCTTTTCAATGTGCATGACGTCAAGCTTATGGCGGAGCAAATTGGTCTTTCAATAAGGAAGCTCCCAAAAGATACTTTGCTTTACCCAATTATGGGTCAAACCAAAACTAGGAAACTTTTTCTTACCTAATTGAAGGCCAAACACAATGTCACCGTATTCTGATACAACATCATGCAATTCTTCACCAGAAAGACACAGGGATGCAACATCATTTTCAACTTTGCCAACAAAGAAATCTTTTATGTTCTTTCTATACCTATGATTAAGTGGCAAGAAGCAATGGTGATAGAAAAAAAAAAAAAGCTTTACCTATGTTTGCTAGCGTGAATGCCTTGTTGTTTTCCATGTGTGCTCCAACCAGAAAGCATTTCATAAGCTGGAAAATCATTGATAGTCCACATCAAAGCCGCCCTCATAAGGAAATTTTGTTTCCTCGATATATCATAAGGCAGAGCTCCGGAGGACCACAACTACACCAACTCATCAATCAATGGTCGAAGATAAAAATCTATATTCTGGCCTGGGCTGCTTGAACCGGGTATGATAGTAGATAAAAACATGAACTTCGACCTCATACACATTCCTGGTGGCAAGTTATAAACTATGAGTATGACCGGCCAACAAGAATAAGGAGCAGGAAATGACCCAAATGGGTTGAATCCGTTTGTACACAACCCAAGACACACATTCCTTAATTCAGCTGAAAAGCGAGGATGCACACTGTTAAAGAGTTTCCACACTTTTCCGTCAGAAGGATGCATCATCACTCAATCAACCGCATCATGTGATTGGTGCCATGTCATATGCTCAGCAGTCCTTGGTGACATGAATAACATCTGTAGTCTAGGTGTGATTGGGAAGTATCTAAGTTTTTTATATGCCACTCACTACCAGAAATTCGCTAAATACCAACGGAATCCCCGACAGAATATTTATGTCGGTATTTTTCGGTTGAAATTACCGACGGAATATTTCCGTTCGTAATTCGGTCTGTAATTACCGATGGTTATATTTCGTTGGTAATTACCGACCGAATTACGGACGAAAAGTTCAGAATTAATGAAAAAAAGGCGGGTACCTGATGCGGAGGTTTTGGCAGGTGATTTTTTCGACAGAATCACCAACGGATTCAAAACTGGGGACCCGTACGTGTGATCGGACCGGTTCACCGTCAAAAATACCGACGGAATCACCCACAGATTTGAAATGCCAGATCCGTACCGGTGACGTGATCGGTGAACCGTCAAAAATACCGACGGAATCACCGAGGGATTTGAAAAGCAGGTCCGTGTGGTGACATGTTGATTTCCCGTCATAATTAGCAATGGAGTCACCGACATATTCACCGACGGAGTTATTCCGTCGGTGAGGCTGTCGAAAAAAGTGAATATATGGCCGCTCTTTTGACACTCTTCTCCCCCATTTCTCCTTCTTCTTCCTAATCCTAAGTCTCTCCATCTGTAAATAACCAGCCCCCCCTCGCCCCCAAACAAAAATCTTCCTCATCTCAGTAGTTGTATTTCTTGAAGTTTTGTGGTCACAGCATCCATGTTTTGATTTACCGATGGATTTTATCAATTTTTGTAAGTAATTCTATCGTTTTAAATTTTAACATTTAAATGTCAATTTTATTGTTTTTTTAGTATATGTATTTTTGTTAGTAGATGTACATGTTTAATTGTTATTTCTCAAACAAACTTGTAGTATATGAATGTATAATTTTATACCTGTTATGGTTTGTTTTAGATTTTGTAAGATTGTATTTGTTTGTAAATTGTTAAAACTTTGTGGAATTACCGAATTACATGTTATGTTTTGAAATAATTAATAGCTTGCTTAATGGGTCCTTTTTAAGTTTTATCAATGGTATTGCAGAGTAGTAATTTCTGTTAATTTATATATATATATATATATATATATATATATATTAATTTGTATGGACGTTGATAAATGATAATGAATATTTAATATTTATGAGAAGTTGTGATTGGTTTGTTGGATAATCTCGAGGTAAAGTAATATTTTTACAAGTTTATTTACCTAACTTAGTTAATTAATATATACATATTGTCATCATAATTTTATAGAGGTTTGATAGAAGTCATGGATGATCGTTCATGGATGTATCTAGATTCACCCCAAGGATTATGGAGGATGGATTATTGTAACAGGGTTCAGGGTTTTATTAATTTCGCAACATCTATTCCCAGAAATTTTACTGGAGACGGTATTAGGTGTCCATACAGGAAGTGTCAAAATAAAAAGTATCTGCATCCAGATGTTGTAATGTTGCATCTTCTACACAAAGGGTTTGTGGAGGATTACGAGTGTTGGTATGCACATGAGAGGTATTTGTTAGTAATAGGAGAATGGGAGAAACGGTGGTTAGGTCAACGTCTAGTAATAGCAACGTGCATGAAGCGGCAAATGACAACACTAATCCTTTCAGAAACATGGTTATGGATGCAATGAGAATGAATCAAGGTAATGTCAATCAATGTCCAATCGTAGAAGAAGAACCTAATGCAGAGGCAGCTAGGTTTTTTGATTTGTTGAAAGATTCTGACGAACCATTATGGGATGGCTGCACAAACCATAGTAAATTATCGGTCGTGGCACAGGTGTTCACCATCAAGTCAGATCACGGGTTGAGTGAGGCCGGGTATGACAAAATTATTGATTGTGCAAGAAGCATTTTACCTAAAGGGAACAGGCTCAAAGAGAACTTCATGTTGCGAAGTCCATGATGAAACCCCTCGGTTTAGGATACCATAAAATTGACATGTGCCCTAACTTCTGCATGTTATACTACCTTGAAAATGCTGAGATGACCAAGTGCATGACATGCGGGCATTCCCGTTACAAACCCAGAACTGGCAGGGGAAAGACTTTAGTGGCATATAAAAAACTTAGATATTTCCCGATCACACCTAGACTGCAGAGGTTATTTATGTCACCAAGGACTGCTGAGCACATGACATGGCACCAAACACACGATGAGTTTGATGGTGTGATGGTGCATCCTTCTGACGGCGAAGCGTGGAAACGCTTTAACAGTGTGCATCCTAACTTTTCTGCTAAATAAAGGAATGTCCATCTTGGGTTGTGTACAGACGGATTCAACCCATTTGGGTCATTTGCTGCTCCCTATTCTTGTTGGCCGGTCATACTCACAGTTTATAACTTGCCACCGGGAATGTGTAAGAGGCCAGAGTTCATGTTTCTATCTACTGTCATACCCGGTCTAAGCAGCCCAGGGTGGAATATAGATGTTTGTCTTCGATCGTTGATAGATGAGTTGGCATAGTTGTGGTCCTCTAGAGTTCTGACTTATGATATATCGAGGAAACAAAATTTCCTTATGAGGGCGGCTTTGATGTGGACTATCAATGATTTTCCAGCTTATGGAATGCTTTCTGGTTGGAGCACGCATGGGAAACTTGCATGTCCATACTGCATGGAAAACAACAAGGCATTCACGCTAGCAAACGGAGGTAAAGCTTCTTTTTTTTACTGTCACCGTCGCTTCTTGCCACTTAATCACAGGTTCAGAAAGAACATAAAAGATTTCTTAGTTGATAGAGTTGAAAAAGATGTTGTATCCTGGTGAAGAATTGCATCATGTTGTATAAGAGTACAATGACATTGTGTTTGGCCTTCAATCAGGTAAGCAAAATTTTCCTGGTTTTGGTTTGACCCATAATTGGGTAAAGCGAAGTATCTTTTGGGAGCTTCCGTATTGGAAGACCAATCTTCTCCGCTATAACCTTGACGTCATGCACATTGAAAAGAATGTGTTTGAGAATATTTTCAACACCTTCATGGATGTGAAGGGGAAGACAAAGGACAACATGAAGGCTAGATTGGATATAGCTTTATACTGTAACCGTAAAAATATGGAGTTGGTTTATGAGGAGTCACGGGTTGCAAAACCAAGGGCAAGCTTCGTGTTAGATAAAAATGCACAACTGTTAGTCTACAAATGGCTTAAGAATCTGCGTTTTCCGGATTGACATGCATCAAACATATCAAGGCTTGTTAACATAGAGGACTGCAAATTGTATGGAATGAAGAGTCATGACTGCCACGTGTTTATGCAAACACTCATCCCATTAGCTTTTCATGATTGGACATTGACTAGCATTACCTTGATTCATTCTCATTGCATCCATAACCATATTTCTATAAGGAATAGTGTTGTCATTTGCTGCTTCATGCACGTTGCTAGCACTAGAAGTTGACCCAACCACCCTTTCTCCCATTCTCTTATTACTAACAAATACTTCTCCATGTGCATACCAACACTGGTAATTCTCCATAAACCCTTTGTATAGAAGATGCATCATTACAATATCTGGATGCAAATACTTTTTATTTTGACACGTCTTGCATGGACACCTAATACCACCTCTAGTAAAATTTCTGGGAATAGATGTTGTGAAATTAATAAAACCCTGAACCCCGTTATAATATTCCATCGTCTGCAATCCTTGGGATGAATCTGAATACATCCATGAATGATTATCCATGACTTATATCGAACCTCTATAATCTGGCATGTCCTTCCAAACCCAAGTTAAGAATAATAAAAATAATTTTACCCTTCAAATAACATTTATGTTTTCATAGTAATAAAATTTATTTCAAATTTAATAATATTTATGATATTAATAATGATATTAAACTTATCTGACCTAACTTTTTATAGTTTTTAATCCCCTCAAATAAAACTGCTTGTTTTTCTTTGATAATAATAATATTTTTCTTTAAATTTATTAATTATTATTATTATTATTATTATTTTACCCTTCAAATCAAATTTATGGTTTTTTTTTTTCAAAATTAATGATATTTTTTTAAAATTTCTTAATTAAGATATTAATAATATTAATTATAATAAAAATAATAAAATGTATAATACAAATAATAATATTTTTAATATTAATAATAACAATAAACTTGCTCAAGTTTAAGTGGGTCCAGCTATAATACTAGGCCCAAGAGCTTTTGGCCTCCTCTTAAATGGCGGATCCAAAAGCCTTGGGTGTGGTTGTATTCCGAACCCATTAGAGTTAAGTGAAGATGCAAGACCAAAGAGCATTGGGTTCTGATGCGGATCCATTAACCTAAGGTTTGACTCTTGACCCAATTGTTTTGGGCTAGGGAGAGTTGCAAGACCTAGGGGATTTTGATCTACTCCCTGCCACTCTCAAGCAACTTTGGTCTAACATGCCATTCTAGACTCAAGTTAACAATAATAAAAATAATTGATTTTACCCTTGAAATCACATTTATGTTTTTTTTCGATAATAATAAAAATTTATTGCAAATTTAATAATATTTATGATATTAATAATAATATTAAACTTATATAACCTAAGTTTTTATAGTTTTTAATCACTTCAAATAAAACTTATTATTTTTCTTCGATAATAATAATATTTTTCTTCAAATTTATTAATTTAAATAATAATAATAATAATAATAATTTTACCCTTTAATTTATGTTCACAGATGGTTTGGTTTTGTTTCTAAAATTGAGTTTTGTTGTTTTAGCACCGAGATCAAGATTGGCATGAAAGCACTCAATTGATGTGGGTGCTGGTATTGTAGATGTTGATTATAGAGGCCATGTTGGGGTTATTTTTTTTAACAACTCTAATGTTGATTTCGAGAAAAAGGTTGGTGATAGAATTGCTCAGTTGATTCTTGAGAAAATTGTAAGAGGTGTTTGAGCTTCCTATGATTTGTAATGTTTTTTCTTACATGTTTTTGTTTCTTGGTGTTTAAATTTAGCTAATGTATGGTGGACTTAGCAATAAAGTTTTGGGTTTTGTGAAGGACTTCCTTTTGTTAATGAAGACACAAGTGTTTTTTAAGATTTCATTTTCTTTTTTTTCTCTTTGTTAGCCACTTGCAACAAGGCTATATATATTTTATTGTTGTTTGCATGGATAGGAACTATAAAAGAGGCATCATGTAAAAATATTCACAATTCCACCAATGAAATCTACCAAAATTGGGATTTTTGATACTTATAAGGATCAAATTTCTACCAAATAAGCCAGTTGGTCCAGATATTGCGCAACACCTTTCCTCGTCCCATTGGATTGGGAACTGAGTGCACCATGTAAAATTGTAAATGAAGCTTCCTCATAAAATTAACTTTTCCTTTCTTTCCTCTTTGACTAAATTGTTTTTCTTTTAAATATTATTAATAATACTCAACTAGAGAAACATATAAAATACAGGGAGAAAAACCATAACCTATCTTCATCGTCACTTTGCAACTTCTGACTCTAAGTTTGCAAGTCATAAAAGAAAAGGCAAATCAAAGAAAATCCCATAAACCCATAAAACAAACCTAAATTAAAAATCCTAATTGAATATACTTTGTTGCTGCCGCTGCTGATGCTGATGGTGTTCGTGCTCGAGCTTGTACTCGTGCTCGTGCCCGTGCCCGTGCTTGTGCTCGTGCTCGTGCTGCTATTATTGTTGGTGGTGCCGGTGCTGGTGCTGGTGCTCTCTGTTGGTGGCGGTTGTGGTGCTGCTGCTAGTGACTGGGTCTGTTTCAATAAATTAAATGGGTTTTTGTAGGTGAAATATGCAAAAATATTTTTGGATTTATTTGTCTAAAACTAATGATTCCATGTATTTCAAATATTGTTGACAAAGATGTGAGATTAAAAAATCGAATATTTCTTTCTACCTTTTTTTTTATCATCATTAATAGAGACATCCGATTAAAAAGATGTTAAGGGCTGGGTTTTTTTTTTTTTTTTTTTTTTTGTTATTTTCTTAACAGAACAAGCCTATTCCAAAAATCATAATGTTTAGGATTGAAAATCAGGATTTTTTTTGTTCAGAAGTTAAGATCAAGGGGTTTTTTTCAGTACAATTTGGCAGTTTTCTTTCCTGAAAAGGAACTGTCCATTCTGTTAACAAACAAAATGCGTAGTGATGTTTTAAAACCCATCTTCCCAACCAAACACTGAAATTTAAATGCCAAATCAAAAAGGAAAGCTCAGGAATAGAATACTTGGCTGTTGAAAACTCGAAATACCAATGAAATGCACGTAAATTTTGCTCTTACCTTGCTACCAAATGATCGCTCAGAACGAGGTCGAGGTTCCAAGTCTTCGTCATAAAGAGCCAAGAGGTATGCATCGACTGATTTTCCTGGCATGAGTGGAGTGCCCACCATCGATCGAAGGTGTGCAATCTCAATGCTTGGCCCTACGTCGTTGTCATCTCCTTTAAATGGCCATCCAGTCTCAGCCACCACAATCTCAACATTTTTAAATCCCATAGAATTCAGTGCAGAATAAACTGCATCCACCTGCAATTTATTAAACCACTTGTCAGCAGCATTTTTATTAGTTCATCTATTGATACAAAACTTTCGCACTTGCAATTTGATCTACTCTCACCTGGGCATCGAACATGTTCATGTACTTGATCTTAGAGTTTCCATCTATTCGTCCTGCTTTCGGCTGGAAAAGGCAAAAAGGAAGAGTCTCGTGCCTTGTATCGCTTCTGTAGGCAAAGTAAGGGTAGGGATTGATTGCGAAAGGCGAACCATTCGCACTATTGAACTCCAACAAGCCCTTCATCAGATCCCCATAACTTGGATCAAAGCTTCCAGAAGAAGGTGGCTCAGACTGCTTAAGCACCCCCATCGAATGAACTGTGGAGACCTTAATTTTACCCCCGAGCGATGCATCATTTAGAGCATTCTGTACATTTTGCATTGCTGGTAAGAGCTTGTTCATGAGATTCTGGTCATTGGAAGTCATGACCTCGTTGCCAACAGTGATGAGGATGATATTGCTAGCTGGATAGAAGGGAAGCACGTTTGTGTTGATCCAGCTCTTGGCAAAATTGGGATCAGAGGCTAGTCCTGGAATGTCACCATTTGCAGTGCCGATAGCAATTCCAATTCCGGTGTTGGCTAAGGCTTTGATTATGGCGGGGTCCGATCCATATAATCGGACCTTTTGGATTGAAGTGGATTGAAGAAGCTTTGCGGTGGATGGTGGTGGTGGAAGGTTGTCCGCAACTTGGCCATAGTTTATACCGATGAATGATTGCGAGTCTGCACAAAACGCAGCAAAATTTAAAGCAGATGATCAAACAGCAATTTTTAAACGACAAAACAGAACACCAACATTTTTTGTTTTCATAGACTGAAATGAAGACAGAGCTCAGTTAAGGTAAATTCTTTAGAAATGGAAGGAGGTAATTAAAATAGAAAGAGACGCAAACTTACTTGCGATTTCTACAGTCTGTAAGGAGGAAAGGAGTAGGAAAGCAACAGTATAAGGAAGCATCACCATGGCTCAGGAGGAGCGGTTTCTATTCTGCATTTTTTGAAACTGGAGTGGGCATTAAATATAGAATATGCTACAAGTCGAGGGCAGAAGAGTAACGATGACCTCGCGGGCTAATCTTGTTATAGAATATGGGTGTTTAAGCTTCAAGTAGAAAGCAATTAGGATATAGTAGTTTGGTGGCCCACCTTTTATATTCTTGTTATAGAATACTCGCAGGCTAATCTTTTAAAATATCATAAGACCTAAAAATATTATAAAAGCATTACGACTGGCTACCATGTCGGACTCAAAAACATTGAGTTTGGTTATAACATCAAACTCAACAATAATATTCATAATAATATTTTATTTTTTTATCAAATTTTTTATTTTTTTAATCTTTCAAAACAAACTATGGTTTTTCTTTGATAGTAATAATAGATTTTTAAATTTTAGGAAAGCAGGTTCTGATGGGACAGGACCCAACACTGATAGGTCTAGCGGCGACTGGAACCCAAAGCTATTTTGTGTCCTTCCTGGGCAGGACTCAGCTCGAATGGATCCTGTTAGGCAGAACCCAACTTAATATATTTTCTTGGGTGTGACTACTCAGCCAGACCCAATTTTAATGTATTTTAAAAAATAAAAAAATAAAAAAACATAAAAAATATTAATTTTAAGTAAAGAAAAAATAAAAAAATTAATTTTTTCAAAGCATTTTTGAAACGCAAAACTAAACATGCTTTAATAAAGAAATTCAACACAACCTAAAATGAAAAAAAAAATTATCATCACCAACTTTTGTATAATATAAAAAAAGTCACATTAATTTATTTTCTCTTCACAGTTTGAAAAACAATCAATAACAAAAAAGGAAAAAAATCAAGAGGGAAAAAAATAAAATTGGAAATATGTTAAAATATTATTTAAGAAATATATTGAGATAATATTTTTAAATCTATTTTTTATATATTCACATCAAAATAACACAAAAACATCTTAATATGAATCAAGGAAAGATATTCATTTGAAGTGAAAAAATAAATAATAATAATAATAATAATAATAATAATAATAATAATTATAATAATATAATATTATTATTATTATTATTATTGATTTTACCCTTAAAATAAAATCTATGGTTTTTTTATAGCAATAATATTTATTTTAATTTTAATAATATTAATGAATTTAATAACATTTATAATATTAATAATAATATCTAACTTGTTTGCCAAATTATATTTTTTAATCTTTAAAAAACAATTATGTTTTTCTTCAATGGTAATAATAATTTTTTAAAATTTATTAATGATAATAATAATAATAATAATAATACTAAACTTGCTTGACCAAAGTTTCTACAAGAATATTTTTTTTAAAAAAAATAATAATAATAATAATAATAATAATAATAATAATAATAATAATTGTTATTGTATCTTTTTTCATTTTTCTTCCATGCAGGGGCTGCCTATCCACCCGCGTGGGCCTCTAAACCAAAGGGTGGGCAGCACAGACCTCAACATCTGGGTTTGCACCTAGCGTTCAGGTCTGCAGACCCTGCCTCATTAGGGTGCACACCCCAGAGTTGCAAGGTTGCAGACCTGCTCGCCCTGGGGTTGTAACCAAGCGCCATCAGGGTCTGCCTCGAGTGCCCACGATTGGGCAGACCAAGCGCAGGCGGCTGCAGCCTGGGGCACAGTCAGGCGCGCTTGGCATGCCTAACGCCCTGTCCTAGCAGCCTAAGTATCAGGTATTCGCAGCCCTAGAGGTCATGCCTTAAGCCTGGCTCTTGGCGCTTGCAGTAATATTTTTTTCAAAAACATTTTTTTAACATTAATAGTAATGATAATTGTTATTATTTTTTTTTTCAATTTTCTTCTATCGTTAACATTAATACTTTTAATTACAATAAAGAAAATAATCTTTAGAATACAAATAATGATATTTTTTATATTAATACTTTTAATTATAATAAAAATAATAATTCTATAACACAAATAATAACATCTTTGATATGAATACTTGAATTATAAGAAAAATAATAATATTTATAATATAAATAATTATATTAAGAAACCCAAGAATATTTCTAACACAAATTATAATATTTTTTATATTAATACTTAGAATTAAATAAAAATAATAATATTATAACACAAACAATAATATCTTTGATATGAATACTTTGAATTATAGTAAAAATAATAATATTTATAACACAAATAATTATATTAAGAATTCCAAGAATATTTATAACACAAATAATAATATTTTCTATATTAATACCTTGAATTATAATAAAAATAACAATATTTATAACACAAATAATAATATCTTTGATATGAATATGTTAAATTATAAGAAAAATAATAATATTTATAACACAAATAATTATATTAAGAAACCCAAGAATATTTATAATACACATAATAGTATTTTTTTTTATATTAATACTTTGAATTATAATAAAAATAATAATATCTTTGATATGAATACTTTGAATTATAAAAAAATAAAAATATTTATAACACAAATTAACATAAATAATAATATTTTCTATATTTATACTTTGAATAATAATAATAATAATATTCTTTTCTATATTAATACTTTGAATTATAATAAAAATAATATTATTCATTACACAAATAATACTATCTGTATATTAATAATTTTAATAGTACTAAAAATAATAATATTTAGAACACAAATAATACTATTTTTAATATTAATACTTTTAATTATAATAAAAAATAATATTTTTAATATAAATAATAATATTTTTAATTATAATAAAAAATAATATTTATAAGACAAATAATAATTTTTTTTAATGATAATATTTATACCATAAATAATAATATTTGTTTTATTAATACTTTGAATTATAATAAAAATAATAATATTTATAACAACAATAATTATATTTAGAAACCCAAAAATATTGCTAACACAAATAATGATATTTTCTATATTAATACTTAGAAATATAGTAAAAATAATAATATTTTAACACAAATAATAATATATTTGATATGAATACTTTGAATTATAAGAACAATAAAAATATTTATAACACAAATAACTATATTAAGAAGCCCAAGAATATTTATAACATAAATAATACTATTTTTAATATTAATAATTTTAATTGTACTAAAAATAATAATATTTGGAACACAAATAATACTATTTTTAATATTAATACTTTTAATTCTAATAAAAAATAATATTTATTAGACAAATAATAATATTTTTAACAATAATAATATTAATAATGATAATTATTATTATATTTTTTGTCATTTTTCTTCTGTACAGGGTCTGCCGATCCACTTGTATGGGGGTTTATAGGCCAGGCGCTCCGGTCTGCAGACCCTGCCTCATGGCTTTGCACACCCCAGAGTCGTGGGGCTACAAACCCGCTCCTCTTGGGGTTGTAGCTAGACGCTTGGGTCTACCCCTAATGCCCAAGCTAGGTAAACTAAGCGCCAGGCGGGTGTAGCTTGGGGTGCGGCCAAGCAAGCATGGCCTTCCCAACACCCAGGCTTGGCAGCCAAGCACCAGGTGTCTGTAGCTCTAATGGGCTTGCCTCCAGCCTGGCGCTTAGGGCCTGTAGGCTACAACCCCACCATGCCCCACCTAAATAGTGCAGTCCAAAGTAAAAGCACTCACAACTTACAGTGCAGAATAATGCAATCCACAGTGAAAACATTCATAGTGCACAATAGCTCACGCTATAGTAAAATACTGATCAATTTTAATTATAGTTAATTTTTCAAATAGAAATCAAACCTATAACCTAACTATACGTAAGAGTCAGATTATCCAGAATATTCTTAAAAATCAATTTTAAATTAATTGAAAAAATCTACACCATAAATCAAAATGAAAAAACCAATTAGAAGATTTTTTAAGAAAATTGGTCCGTTTGATTTTGGTTTTACATTTTAGAAACCAACAAAATTGAACTAAGAAATCAAACCCAAAAAAACCAAATATATATATATATATATAACGAAACTAAACAAATAATTTTTTGTCTCAAGAAATTCAAACCCTTGATAAAAATAGTCTAAGTTATTTATTTATTTATTTATTATTATCCTATTTAAATTTATCTGGTTTTAACAAAAATAAGATTGAATAAATCAATGTTTTATTTAGTTTAGTTTTTTAAAAATTAAAATTAATTTAGTTATGTTTTTTTTATCCAAATCAAACTGAACCATCTCATGCTCACACCTTTTACGTTAAAAAAAAATGGATGTTAGATATTCGCATGTGAAGGAGCTACTTAATTATCTGGGTACATTTAATGTAATAAAGAGTAATCTCAATTTAACTTGCAGAAATTCTAAATTTTTATTTTATTTTATTTTATGGAGAACATAATGTACAATAGACAATATCATTCTTCAATTTATTCATTATTAATGATAGTTAAATATTATGTCCGTTCAACATGTATAGGCTAAATATTTCTATGAAAAACATCAAAATAAAACTCCAATAATGCAAGAATGAACAATTTTATCATCCAAACATAGTGAATTTCTCTTTTATGCAAGCTAGTGAAGTGGAGGAAGAACACAAAAGATTTCATTATAATTTGATATAAATTTGTCTTTTAGGATGACACAACATATATCATGTTAATACAGGGTTATTTAGTACTAAAAAATCTTTTTAAAAAAATGCATTTTAAAGTTGTAGAAAAACTCATGAAATTCAATTTTTATTCATTAATTCATTATCAAAAACTATTACAACTTTTTAAATATAAAACCTAGAAAACCCTAATAATATTAAATAATTAAAATATAATATAATATAAGTTAAATCCTAGATTACTAATTTCCTATTACCATTTGCATAATTAAATAAAAAGTAACTAATTCTAGAAAATATTATCAATTAAATAAATATTATAATAAAAATAATTAAACCAAGAATTGTAATTTTTCCTCCCTGTATCATAGGACATAGGACATATTGAGGTCTATTTTAGCATTTTAAATTAAAGTACATAACTAAACAATGGTTTTCTAATTGTAGAAAACTTAAACTATAATTGATAATGAAAGGATTATGAGGTATATTTGTGTAATTTTTAGACAAAATGATAAAATAAAAATATCTAAGATGTAATTTATAATTAAGTAATATAATTGGAGTTAAATTTAAAGTATTTCTAAAATGCATCAAGTTTTAAAGTTACTATCAAACTTTAAAAAAAGAAAAAAGAATGGTACTCTAATATGTTTAAATTTGTTTGTAAAAGTTGAGAATAATAGAATGTGTTAAGTTGTGTCATAGCCAACCTTCTTATTTATATATATGTGGCAGAATATGACAATAACTATAGGGATTATAACATTGGAATAATCCTATATGAATTTTCTATTCTAATATATATATGCTATACATTCTATAATATGCCCCCTCAAGCTAAGGGTGAGGGATCAACCCGAAGCTTGAATCGAAAAGCAGTAAAGGATGCAACAGGAAGCGGTTTAGTGAAGACATCGGCACGTTGATCCTAAGAAGGAACAAAAAGAATCTGAATCTCTTTCTTGGCAACATGGTCGCGGATAAAGTGATAATCCACTTTAACATACTTAGTGCGAGCATGGAAGATATGATTTGATGAGAGATAGGTTGCGCCAAGATTATCACACCAAATGGTAGAAGCAGAAAGTGAGGGAACCTGTAGATCTGTTAACAAGTATTGAAGCCAAATGACTTCAGCGGTACCATTAGTTAGGGCTTTATACTCAGCCTCAGTAGAGGTGCGAGCAACTGTGCGTTGCTTGCCGGATTTCCAAGAAATCGGCGTTTGACCAAAAAAGACAAGATAGCCACCCGTAGACTTCTGATCATCAATACTACTAGCCCAATCTGCATCTGTAAATCCATGTAGAGCAAAAGAGGAGCCTCGAGTAATATGAAAACCATAAGATACCATGCCTTTAAGATATCATAGAATACGCTTAATAGCGGCCCAATAAGAATCTGTAGGAGCATGCATAAACTGACAGACTATTAACAGCAAAACATATATCTGGATGGGTGAAGGTAAGATAATGAAGAGCACCCACGATTTGACGAAATCGTGTAGGATTAGAGAATGGGTGATCCGGTAATATAATGACTTTTGAAGGGGAGATAGGAGTATCAACGGGTTTGCAGGAAGTCATACCAGCTTGGGTGAGGATATAAAAAATATATTTATGTTGACGCAACATTAAACCCATACTAGTAGACTGAACTTCAATACCCATAAAGTAGTGAACAATACCTAAGTCACGAAGTTTGAACTCATAGCTTAGTAATTGTATTAGGTGATGAAGCATAACAGAGTTGTTATCTGTAAGCAGAATAGCATCAACATATACCAGGAGATAGAAGATATGAGTACCATTAGATAAGATAAATAGGGAGGTGTCAACCTTGGAAGCTCGGAAACCAATGGAGAGCAAAAAATCACTAAGATGAGTGTACCATGCTCTCGGTGCCTGTTTCAAACCATAGAATGATTTGTACAATCTGCACACATGAGATGGAAGAGAAGAGTCAACAAAACCTAAAGGCTATTTCATGTAGACCTCTTTAGTATGAACGCCATTAAGGAAGTCATTATGAATATGAAGATAATGAATCTTTCAATTTCGCGAAACCGCGATAGAGAAAACTAATCAGACAGTGGCCTGCTTAATAACTGGACTAAAGGTTTCAGAATAATCAATACCTTCCTGCTGGGTAAAACCTCTACCAACAAGGCGCACTTTATAATGCTTAATACTACCATCAACATGACGTTTGATCCGATATACCTATATATTGCCAACAATGTTCATTGAAGGATTAAAGGGAACTAAAGACCAAGTGTGATTAGAGTGCAAAACGGTAATCTCATTACATATGGCATTATGCCAAACTGCATACCGATCAGCATCAGAAAATGCATAAGGCTCAGAAGAGGGAGAATACACTACTCGTGTGGAGGCAGAGGTGGCGGCAGCGGAAGCAACCAGATTTGCTGTCTTTGAATGTCGCAATCTAAGAATCATAGGATGTCTGCTGCTTGCTGGTGGAGACACAGGGGAAGATGGTGGCAGCGAGGAGACCTGTGGCAGCTGATAAGAAGATAAATCAACCATAAGTTGCAGACTCTGGAGAGGATGATGAAGAAGCAGTTGCAAGCATAGGATTGTCAGCAGTGGAGGGGCTGTAAGCAGAGACCAAATCTGTAGGAATACTGGCAAAGGAGGAAAAAACATAGGAGGGACTAGAGAGTGCCCCAAGACCATGAGGAGATGAGATCGATTGACGAGTTGAACCTGCATCATAAAGGTTAGATAAAAAAGCATGGGATAATGGCTAAGGGATGGGTGGAGGTTTTGGTCGGGTGGCTATTTAGAGTGGCAGAGCTGAGAACTGGTGGCTGTTAGAAGTGGGTAATGGTGGGTGGTGGAGCAGAATTAGGAGGGTGATAGTAGCATGTTCACGGAAGTGGACATGATGGGAAATATAAATACGATGAGATGCAATATCAAAACATCGATAACCAAGATGCGAGGAACTATAACCAAAGAGCACACATGGAGAGGAACGAAAATCCAATTTATGATTATTATATGGATGCAAAAAATGAAAACATAGACACCTAAAAGTACGCAATAAATGATAATCAGAAGACAGTTGAAATAAACAATCAAATGGAGATCGATGGGCAAGAACAGGAGTAGGCATGCAATTGATAAGATAAACAAAGGTTTCAAAAGCATAATTCCAAAATAAAAAAGGTGCTTTACATTGCCCTAAAAGAGTAAGATCTATTTCCACAATATGCCTATGATGATGCTCTACTGTGCTATTTTGTTACTGAGTGTGAGGACAAATGAGACAATGATGGATACCAACAGTCTGAAAAAATGTGGAAAATTTTTAGTATTCACCACCCTAATTAGTTTGAACAAATTTCATTTTTAATGAAAATTGACGTTCAACGAGAGTCTAAAATTGATGAAAAATAGAATAAACATCAGACTTGGCAACGAGAGGATAATACCATACATATTTAGTATAACCATCAACAAAGATAACAAAATAACAATAGCCATCTGAAGAAAAGAGGGGAGCAGGGCCTATACATTACTAAAAATTAATTCAAGCGGAGCAAAAGTTTTGTGACCAATAGGTCCTGAAGAAAAACACGAGGATTTTCCTAAATGACAACTTTGAGATTGAAAATTAAGATGTTTGTTGTTACAAATGATCTTATTTTTCATGACTAACAATTGAAAAATATGTGAAGTTGGATGACCTAGCCGACGACGCCATAAATCGGCAGAGGCAGAGGTGCAAGGAGACCAACAAGCATGAGGAACTGACGTGATGGAAGACTTCGTCAGGGCATAAAGACCATTTTTACTCTAACTTAAAAGAAGGATTTCATGGGTGTTGAGATCCTTGACATAAAACACACGATGGTGAAATTTAAAATAAACATTATTATCAAGATAAAATTTTTGAACAGTAGAGGTTTCGTGATTGTAGGAACATGAAAGACATTAGATAAGGTGAAAGAACGATATGGTGTATATATTTTTATATGACCGAGATGGGATATAGGGAGGCCCTTACCATCACCTATATGAAAATTATCATTACCAAGATACGGTTCTAAAGCAGTCAAGGTAGCAAGATCAAGTGGGACGTGTTGATTGGCACCCGTATTCGGAAACCAATCAACATAACCAGTTGAGGGGAGATTGCGCTGCACCATATTGGCAGTAGGCTATTGGCCATAACCCCATTGCTGGAATTGAGGACAGTAGGGATCAATATGGCTGAAATTCTGACATAGTTGGCAGTGTGGATTATGCCCCCTATTGCGCTTCCAATTACCCTGCCATGAGCTTTGTTGATTGTCACCGAAGGAGGAGCTTTGGAAGCTGTGGTGATCAAGTTTGAAGCCAACAAGCCGAATGCCTCTGCTGTTGGACTGGTTGGGACACCAACCACCATTGAAACAGCCCTTGTTGTGGCTAGAATTGCCAAAGGTCTGGCGTTGCGCGACAAGGGTAGATGGTGGAGTGCTGGGTGTGGGCAGTAGAGGAGCATGTAAGGCAGCTGAAGATTTGTGAAGAAAATTCATACGTGAGAAGATGACTAGAAGATCTGCATATGATAAAGGTTCGGCCTTGGTAATAAGACTTGTAACTAAGTCTTTAAATTCTCCCCGAAGACCATGAAACACATATAAATTGAAATCTTTAAACGAGACTGGCCAGCCAGCAGCGACCAATTCATCAAACAAGGCCCTAACGTTTTGCATAAATTGAGTTACTGATTCATCACCTTGTCAAAGATCCTGAAGAGAGCTATAAAGTGGCATAATACGAGATTTTGAGGTGGAAGCGAGAGCTTGCTCAAGAGTATGCCAAGCTGAACAAGAGCTTCGGCAGCCAACAACGAGATGCAGAACTTTCATGGATAGGGAGGAAATAAGAGCACTCAGAATAAGTTGGTCTTGTTGTTTCCAGCGAAGAAAGAGCGGATTTACTTAAAGAGAGGTACCATCTCTAGCAAGAACATGTGGAGATGGACATGTGTTGGAGCCATCAACAAAACCAAAAACTCCTTGACCTAGGAGATATGCTGCATACGCCAATATAAATAATTGTTGTTTGTTAATTTGAGAGAGATGAGTTGATGAGTGTGAGATATGGAGATGATGCTTGCGGCAACAGACAGTAGCTGCATCAGACGTAGGTTGAAAGAAGGGAGTATTATGAGGGTTGAAGAGGGGTTATTCACCAGCCATGGCAGGGGAGAAACCAGGCTGTGAGGCAGCAGAGGAAGGCAGAGGAGCTGCTGCAGGAGAAGAAATCTGAACTGCCGAAGAAGAGTACTAGACTACCGGTGCTGCAGAAGAAGAAGATGTATTAAGCGGCTGTTCCATTGTAGGGGAGGTTGTGAGGAAAGTGTTTTATTTATTTTAGGGCTCTGATACCAAGTTGAGAATAATAGAATGTGTTAGGTTATGCCTTAGGCAACCTTCCTATTTATATATATGCGATAGAACACGGCAATAACTGTAGGGATTACAACATTGGAATAATCATATATTAATTTTCTATTCTGATAAATACTTGTTATACATTCTATAATAGTAAATGAGCGAGTAATATTATTTTTCCGACAAATTTCAATGGTGCCTTTTTAGTGGTCAATTTTTTTTATTTATTTCATGTGATTTTTTTGAGTTGATAATCTCTTATATTTATATATTCTTGGCAAAGAGATCAAATCGATTGGAAAGTTATGGTGCGACGACAAACACTTCAAAGCTAGCTTGTTAACGTATTGTTCTTCCAGCCCTAACAACTAACACTAAGCATTGTCACAACCATTGCATCTGCTTCTAGATTCTTTGAAGACAGGTTCTCCTTCCAAGTTTCAAAGCTTCTCTGTAGAAATAAACCTACTAAGCATTGTCAAAACCATTTGCACAATTTTCCTTTATCTGAACCTACTAATACGTGGGCACAACGTAGATTTAGAAACGTGTGCTAACCAAGTACGCTACAACACAAAAGAAACAAATCCAGATTGGAGGTCATTTTCATCCGTCCATAACAGCCACCAACTCAGCATGGGAGAGAACTTTCCTTATCTTTCATTGATGCCAATGCTTGAACCTATAAAAACACCAAATCAGAACTTTGCTCTTCATAAGTCCATGGTACAAGAGCATAAGAGATAAATTAAAGAGACATTAATTACATTGAGTTTACTGAAAAGACAAGCCATTATAAATAATAATAATAATAAAATTGACGTTTAGCTATCATAATTATTAAATTCAGTCTAACTTGGTACGTTAATCTGCCACCTTAGTTGAAACTATAAAAACAAAGAATAAAAAAAAAACAAAACAACATTATTCTAGATAAAAATAATAGATGTAAATTGACTTAACCAGCTAATAATTCAAACTCTAAGTCTGGTTAGGTTGAATCTCCAATCAAATTTAACAACTATGTTAAGAACTACCTCTACTTTTTTTTCCTATAATTTTGAAGATGTACTGTTATTTTATGAAGTGTGTATTTAAGAGTGTGGTATGTTGATTTTTTTTTTTTTTTTTTTTTATGAAACTCACATAAAAAAATCAGAAAAAGTATGGAAAACTTGTTTTTAATGATGATGTTTTGTGCATTAAAAGGGTTGTATATTAAAAAAAAAAAAAAAAAAACTATCACACCCATCAACACCACCCTCCAAAAAAATACTCAAATTCTTACCTTCAAAGACGGTTTTTTTTTTTGGGAGGAAGGTTAGCTTTTAGTTTATTTAGGATAAGACAAGTCTAGTACTTAAGGAAGATACACGCACAAATATAGGGAAGTGCAAAGTTAACCTAAGTTTGGTGAAATTTGGGTTTCAGTTGTTTGATGAGTTGTCTTTCTTGCAAGTGAATGAGTAATTTATTACGAGATCTAGACAAGAGACCATTTCCCTTGTTGTTGTTTAGTGTATACAAATCATAGCTCAAATCAATTTTCAGAAGTTTACATAGCAATTTGATATATGGATTTCACACCAATAACCCTTTTTAAGTCTCAAAAAAGAGGAAACCTTCTCGTCTAATTCTCCGTTACACTTATAGGATTGAAGGGTGGAGAATGCTTTTAAGTTTTCAATACTTCTTTTCAACATGAACTTGGCCCCTAACGATCTACATACAGGATTTCAACGTCATCTACGTTGTCCCCTTCAGATAAAGGAAAAGTGTGCATGTTTATTTCTACAGAGAAGCTTTGAAACTTGGAAGGATAACTTGTCTTCAAAGAATTTATAAGCAGATGCAATGGTTGTGACAATGCTTCGTGTTAGTTGTTAGGGCTGGAGGAACTATACGTTAACAAGCTAGCTTTCAAGTGTTTGTCGTCGCACCATAACTTTCCAAGGACTTGGATCGATTTGAGTTCTCTGCCTTTCCCTCTTGTTTTCCACATAACCAAATGGCAGGTCAATGGTCCTAAGAAAAAAAAAACACATGAGATGACGTTGAGATAAAATAAAAGAACATTACGCAGAGAACTCAAATCGATCCAAGTCCTTGGAAAGTTATGGTGCGACGACAAACACTTCAAAGCTAGCTTGATAACGTATAGTTACTGCAGCCCCAACAACTAACACTAAGCATTGTCACAACCATTGCATCTGCTTATAAATTCTTTGAAGACAAGTTGTCGTTCCAAGTTTCAAAGCTTCTCTGTAGAAATAAACATGCACAATTTTCCTTTATCTGAACCTACTAATACGTGGGCGCAACGTAGATGACGTTGGAGATAAACCCCGACCTCGAGATTTAGAAACGTGTGCTACCTAAGTACGCTACAACACAAAATAATTATCATATGAGTCAAATAAATATATTGAACAATGAAATACCAAAAAAAAAACCACATGAAAATATAGGAAAAAGTATGGAAAACTTGCATCAAAAGGGTTGTATATTTATTTGATTCATATGATAATTATTTTGTGTTGTAGCGTACTTAGTTAGCACACGTTTAATCAATTGCAGGTGGATGCAGTTTATTCTGCACTGAATTCTATGGGATTTAAGAAAGTTGAGATTGAGGTGGATGAGACTGGATTGCCATTTAAAGGAGATGACAACGACGTATGGCCAAGCATTGAGAATGCCAAGGCTTACAATGGCAATTTGATTGCACACCTTCGATCGATGGTGGGCACTCCACTCATGCCAGGAAAATGGTTCTGAGCGATCATTTGGACCTTTCAAGACTGATCTCACCATGGTTTATGATGT
Source organism: Populus alba (assembly GCF_005239225.2). Classification (NCBI taxonomy): domain Eukaryota; kingdom Viridiplantae; phylum Streptophyta; class Magnoliopsida; order Malpighiales; family Salicaceae; genus Populus; species Populus alba. The sequence goes on along the minus strand of NC_133297.1, from coordinate 20,020,296 downwards.
TGGACTCTCTAGACGTAGCCAGGTAAGAACAAAATGCTGATGGTGCATTGTCAGCATAAGCACCATCAGCATCATCAGCAGCTGCAGCAACAATATCAAAATATATTTAATTAGGATTTTCAATTTAGGTTTTTCAGCAGCAACAATATCCATCTCCGTTCAATGCATTCTCTTAAGATCCTCAGCACAGTTGAAAACGTTCTACGGCGTTGTGTTGTCTCTTTAGTACTATATCAGAAATTACAGTTCAATAGCCTGGAAGCCATGCAAGTAGACCAACTTCACCGCCACCGAATCCCTTGACTGGAAAAGGTCAGGGGGCAAATATCGATGCTTTAATTAGGTCCATGCTGAAAAATCTATCAAGTCATACGAGAGAAGTCGAGATAAATGACTGGTCAAAATACATTAGCAGTATACCATCAGAATCCCAATGGAAAAGTTTGATCGAATATTGTTTAAATTTCATTAAGTTAGGGATTTGAACGATCTAGCCAGTGTTTTTCAATTGAATGGATTAATCTGACCAAAACAAAATGTTAAGTGCAGGAGTATGTTTCTCTCGATAGCACATGAATATACATCATCTCATGGGTGGGCAGCTGGGAGTTGGTGAATGGCTGATGTGTGCCCGGATTTTTTTAACTACTTGTTTCAGAAAACTTACCTCGTTTTCTTCTTCTAGCTTTTTTTTAGTAATGAAAAGCTTCATTTTATTCTAAATACTGCATCGAGATAAGCTTGACAAATAGCTCGATTGCAGCTAGTTCATCACAGAATATTATTAAAATCCAGTAACAATGTGAGATTAAATTAATTCTACAAAAAAAAAAAGGTACGTTAAAATCAGGGGATTCCAATACATCTAATTATGGTGATGTTTCTTTGCACGGTTTTGTGATCATGCTGCAATGCTTGTGGTTTTTAATTTTTTTATGGATTAATTTAATAAAAACTTGTATATATAATTATTTTTATAAAAAATAAAAATATCTAATCTGCGAAGAAACACAAATCGCATAATATATATAACACGTCAATATAATCTTTATTGTATCACTTTTTTTTATTTGACTTTTCTTTTATGACTTGCAAACTATTATAATAGAATGTACTTATATAGGAAATACTGTATAGGAAATATTATCTACATACTCTTGTGTGTTAACCTCCACCATTGATATTGTATATTGCCCTACATATATATATATATATAGAAAGGGTTGGCTAACCGTTAGGTTAAGCCTCCCAATTATTCTCAACTTGGTATCAGAGCCTTCTGCCGTCAGAACGTTTTTCTCCCTTCCTCCCTTTGCAGCCGACCCTCTCTTTACTTTCTCTACATGGATTCTACTACTGCCGCCGACTTCTCCCTCTCCACAGGTGGTGTAGCACAGTCGGCCAACCATCCCCAAGCTGCTGCCGCTGCTGCCTTTTCTTCCCCACAGCAGCCTCTACTTGCAAAGCTTGTCTCTGATTCTTCCTCCCAAGTCCCTGTCGTTCCTTTACCTCTAATGGGAACCCACACTACAGCTATTGTTCCTTTAGTGAACACTCACCAAGTTCTTTAGCTAAAACTTACGAACACAAATTATCTCTATTGGAGAATGCAGATGAAGCCATATCTCCTTGGTCAAGGTGTTTTTCACTTCGTTGACGGCTTAGTGTCGTGTCCTCCATCTCATATTTTTGACAGCTTTGCTGGTTCTTCCTCTATCATCAGCCCTTCTTTTTTTCGTTGGAAGCAACATGATCAACTTATTTTGAGTGCTTTGCTCTCCTCTCTCTCTGTGGATATGTTGCATCTAGTGGTAGATTGTTCTACTTCGCATTGTGTTTGGCGCACTCTTGAGAAAGCGCTTGCCTTTCCGTATAATTCTCGCATCATGCAACTCCATGGCTCCTTTCAAGATCTTCGGCAAGGTGACTCATCGGTTAGTCTATACATGTAGCAAGCCAGATCGTTATTTGACGAATTGGTTGCTGCTGGTCGCCCTATGTCTCTTGAAGATTTCAATCTTTATATGTTTCGTGGTCTTCGTGGTGAGTTCAAAGACTTGGTAACGAGTCTCATAACCAAGGCAGAACCACTATCCTATGCTGATCTTCACAGCCACCTTCTTACCCATGAATTTCTGCACAAGAACTCTTTTCATTCCATGGATGTCGCTCCCTCTCTGCTGTCTTCTTCTTCTCTACAGCAGTAGCCACCTCTGCTGCCAACACCACATTTTTCTGCACACCATGCTATGTCTCATCACAGCCCCAACTTCAGCCACAACAGGGGTAGCTCTAGAGGTAATTGGCGTCCCCACAGCCACCGTTCCACCCCCCAAAACAGGGGCCAATCTGCTGCAGATTAGCGGCCAAACCACTGGCAGCAAACCAGGCGCAATTCCAGTGCTGGGCAGTGGTCTGGACAGCAGTATGTACACTGCCAATTGTGCTCCGGTTTTGGGCACACAGCTCCCCATTGTTCACAGTTTCGTAGTAACTCTCCGCAGTCCTCTGCTCATCTGGTTGTTGGGAATATTTCTGCTACGACTTGGTTCCCCGACACTAGCCCAAATCAACACGTCACACCTAATCTTGGAACTCTGACCGATTCTGCACCCTATCTTGGTAATGATTATTTGCATGTTGGTGACGGTAAGGACCTTGACATATCCCATATTGGACATACTAAATTACATTCCCCAAAACGCATGTTTACATTATCTAATGTTCTCCATGTGCCTCACATTACCAAACCGTTGTTATTTGTTCAAAAATTATGTCGTGATAATCATGTTTATTTTGAATTTCCACTACCAGAAAATCAATAAATACAAACGGAAATACCGAGGGAATATTTCTGTCAGAAAATTTTCAAGGAATTTTACCGACGGAAATATTCCCTTGGTATATACTGAGGGAATTACCGTGGAAAAAAAAATTAAAACAAAGCAAAAAAAAACTGATGACATGTCATTTTTTACCAACAGAATTACCGACGGAATTTTTTCCGTCGGTAATTCCGTTGGTAAACTGTGAACACTATTCATCATGTCAATTACAAAGGGAATTACCGACGGAAAATTCCATCGGTATTTTCCAGGGAGCTCCAAAACTGTTCACCTTCCAATTGCACTGTTAATTGTTGTTATTTACGGACAAAATCACCGACGGATTGAAAATCATCGGTGTTATTTGGTGGTTTTCTAAAAAAATTCAATTGATTTAAAATTTTCATTTAAATATTACAGACGGAATCACCGACGGATTGAAAACTCATCGGTAATTTTTGGCGGTTTCTGGAAACTTTTTACGAAATTGAAAATTTAAATTAAATATTACCAATGAAATTACCGACGGAATAATAATAAAATATTAATATTCAATTATCCGTCGGTAACGCGCCCCAATAAAAAACCTGAATCCGCTTATTTCACAAGAGACAGACTCATTATTTCTTCTTCTTCTTCTTCTTCTTCTTCTTCTTCACTATATATAAAAAACATCAATATCTATTTCTTTCTCTTCTTTTCTCTCCTCATCTCCTTCTCTTTTCCTCCATGCTCGGGTATGTCTTCTTCTTCTTTCTTCTTTCTTCTTTTATCCTCTTATTTTTTTTTAATTAATACGTTTTACGAAATGTTTTTTCCTTAGCTTCACTTGCAAGTATATTAAGGTAAGATTTTTCTCTTTTCTTATTGTTTCATGATTTTTTTCACTATATTTGTTTTTTATTTTATTTTTAATCGATTTTGTTCTTAATAATTGTATAAATGTTGTTGTGAGATTTTTTTTTATATGAGATCAATTTCTAATTGATTTATTTATAGGATTTTTAAATTTTTAGCAATTGCAACTTCATTTTTTTCATATGAATTTTTTTGGTTGAATGTTTTTAATTATTTATTTATTGCAAATTTGTTTGAGTTGATTTTCTTATTATTTTTTCCAAGCATTTTGAGTATATATTATACAATGTTGATTTATGCTAATTTATTTATTTTATAATTTTATAAAATGAATTTTTTTTAAAAATGTTTTTATATAATTACCGACGGATTTACCGACGGAAATTTCCATCGGTAAATCCGTTGGTAATAAAAAAATATTTTTACCGACGCATTTGTTTCGCCAGTAAATCCGTCGGTAATAATTTTTTTTTATTACCAACGGATTTACCGACGGACAAAAAATTACCGAAGAAAGATTCACCGACGGATAATTTTCGTCGGTGATTTCTTTGGTAAATTGATTACCGATGAAATATGTGTCTTACTTCGACGGAAAAATTCCATCGGTAAAACTATTAAATCTTGTAGTGTTCATGTTTTTATGTTTTATGTGAAGGATCTCGTCACCAAGGAAGTTCTTCTTTCTGGTCAGAGTCACGAGTCTTCTACCACGTCAGTTCCTCAAGCTTTTTGGTCTCCTTGCATCTCCGCTACTACCGACCTGTGGCATCGTCGTTTGGGTCATCCAACCCCTTGCATTTTTAATTTGTTAGTTTCTGGCAATAAAATCGTTTGTACTTCTAGACGTTCTCTTACTTAGTGTCAAGCTTATCCTTTAGGAAAGTCGTCCCGTTTGTCATTACAACCTACAGGTCACAAAACTTCTGCCCCACTTGAATTAATTTTTAGTGATGTTTGGGGTTCTGCCCCAATGTTTTCTTCTGATGGCTTCCGCTATTTTGTAATTTTTGTCGATGCGCATACCAAACATATATAGTATTATCCGCTTGTTGTAAAATCTAATGTCTTTTCCACTTTTCAACGTTTTCAAACACTTGTTGAGTGTCAGTTTTCTCTTAAAATTAAATCTGTTCAAACTGATTGGGGTGGTGAATATTGTAAATTAAATAATTTTTTTCAAACCATTGGTATTCATCATCGATTAATTTGTCCTCATACTTGTGAACAAAATGGCACTGTTGAACGTCGTCATTGACATATTGTCGAAACTGACCTCACACTTTTAGGCCAGTGTAGTGCACCATTGTGATTTTGGAACTATGCTTTTGAATCATCGGTATACCTTATTAATCGCATGCCTACTCTTGTTCTCCAAAATAAATCTCTGTTTGAGAGTCTGTTTCGTTGCACTCCTGATTATAACTTCCTACATACTTTTGGGTGTCTTTGTTTCCCCTTTTTGCGTCCATATCATGCTCATAAATTATATTTCTAGTCTTCTCCTTGTGTGTTTTTAGGCTATAGCTCATCCTATCTTGGTTATCGTTGTCTTTATTTAGAATCTCATCATATTTATGTCTGTTGTCATGTTCGTTTTCATGAAACTGTCTTTCCTTTTGAGAAGTCTAAACAGGTAACATCCTCACCAGTACCTCCCACACCACCTACCTATCTTCCATCCTTGAACCCTCCTCCATGTTTTCCCCCTACTACTCCCCAAACTGTTCCTCCAAATAATCCAATTCTACCCTCTGTCGCACCCCACCAGACCATCCCTTTAACCATAGCTTCTGCCACCCCTTCATCCCTATCCCACACTGCCATATTGTCACCATATGCTTGTCTTTCTAATGATTATTATGCAGGAATAGGTTCTCCATCACTAGATGCACATGTTCTTCGGTCTGCTGCAACAGAGCAGCCAGGCTCTACTGCAGAACATCCCAGCTCTGTCGCAGCCTCCCCATCTTCTGTAGTACCGACCAGTCAATCCATTGCGTCTCCAGCTGGTCTGCAGCTTTGTGTAGATCTCTCTTCATATCCTCTTTAGCACCTTCCAGTTACAGGTCACACTTCTCCATGTCCAGCAGCTCGTCAACATCCCATGGTCCTCCGTCCAAGACAGCCCAAAACAGCGTTGTCCACTGCCACTACCTCAAGCTCTGTTGCCTCTTTCAGCCGGGTAGTTTCTCCTCCCTCTCATGAGCCACTTGTTTTTAATGATGCTAATATATATGAGGCATGGCATAGTGCTATGCATGAGGAAATTCAGGCCTTACGCGCAAATAGAACTTGGACCTTAGTACCGTTTAAGCCCTCCATGAATGTTGTTGGTAGTCAGTGGGTGTACAAGATTAAATGCAGATTTGATGGTAGCATTGAGAGGTATAAAACGTGTCTGGTTGCTAGGGGTTTCACTCAGCAAGAAGGTATTGATTACTCTGAAACCTTTAGTCCTGTCATCAAACAAGCGACCGTCAGATTAGTCTTCTCTATTGCCGTTTCATGTGGTTGGAAAATTCATCAGCTTTATATCCATAATGCCTTCCTTAACGGTGTTCTTGACAAGGAGGTCTAAATGAAAACAACCTCCAAGTTTTGTTGATTCTGCTCTCCCCTCTCATGTGTGTCGCTTATATAAATCTTTATATGGTTTAAAACAGGCTTCGCGGGCTTAGTACACTGGTCTAAATGATTTCCTGTTATCTATTGGTTTTCGTGCATCTAAGGTGGATACCTCATTGTTTATCTTCTCTATTGGTGCTGATATTTGTTATCTTCTGGTCTACGTTGATGATATTTTGCTTATGGGTAGCAACTCTCTTCTGCTCCACCGCCTCATTCAGCTACTGAGCTCAGAATTTAAGCTTCGCAACTTGGATTCTATTCATTATTTTTTAGGTATTGAGGTTCAGTCTACTAGTATGGGTCTTATGCTCCGCCAGCATAAATATACATTTGATATCCTCACTCGGGCTGGTATGTTATCTTGCAAACCTGTTGATACTCCTATCTCTACATCCAAAGCTACCATTCTGCCCGATCCATTATTTTCTGATGCTACACGCTTTCGTCAAATTATGGGTGCTCTTCAATATCTCACTTTTACGCTCTCGGATATTGGTTTTGTTGTTAACAGAGTCTGTCAGTTTATGCATGCTCCTACAGATTCTCATTGGGCTGACGTGAAACGCATCCTGCAGTATCTTCGGGGTACGACATCCCATGGCTTACATATTACTCGCAGTTCCTCTTTTGCCTTTACAGATGCAGATTGGGCAGGCAGTGTTGAGGATAGAAAATCTATAGGTGGTTACCTTGTGTTCTTTGGTCAGACGTCGATTTTGTGGAAATCCAGTAAGCAACGCACAGTTGCTCGCTCTTCTACTGAAGCTAAGTACAAAGCCTTAGCCGATGGCACTGCTGAGCTTATCTGGCTTCAGTACTTATTAATAGATCTCCAGATTCTGTCTGCTTCTACTCCTATCATCTAGTGTGACAATCTTGGTGCCACCTATTTGTCTGCGAATCCTGTCTTTTATGCTCGCACAAAACATGTTGAGGTCGATTATCATTTTGTCCGAGATAGAGTTGTCGAGAAGGAAATTCAGATTCATTTTATTTCCTCTCGGGATCAACTTGTTGATATCTTCACTAAGCCACTTCCTACTTCTTCTTTTACTGCTTTTCGTTTCAAGCTTCAGGTTGATCCTCCACCCTCAGCTTGAGGGGGCATATTATAGAATGTACTTATATAGGAAATACCTCCACCATTGCTATTGTATATTTCCCTACACATATATATATAAAGGGTTGGTTAACCATTAGGTTAAGCCTCCCAATTATTCTCATCTACACTTTTACATGGTGTGCTCAGTTCCCAATCCAATGGGATGATGAAAGGTGTTGCGTATTCGGTATTGTGACTTCTTTATATATTTTATATCTAGACCAACTAGCTCATTTTATAGAAATTTTATTCATTTGGAAGAGGTTTTAGGGACTAGAAAACACAACTAATTGTTTATGTGTTGGACATGCAAACTAGATTTCTGGACGCTATTAGTTAACTTGTGATAAAAAAATTTTAACAGACAAATTAATTCATGTATATAAATTTTTTGTTTTAACTCTTTATTGACACTAAACTTTTAACTAATATACATCCACTTAGACACTTAATTGTGTAAAATAAAAGAATATACTTATTTGAATAAAAATAAAGTTCAAATACCCAATTTTAAAAATCAATAAGTTCAAACACTTAAAATCATAATGTTCCTTTGATTATCCCTTTAGTGGACTAATAAAATCCAAAATGGGCATAATATTAAGGTCATTCCAGGGAGGCATTCATGTCATTAATTTCCCCTGCATTAAAGCAATTTTCGGTTCATGTCACCACGTGTAAATGTTCCATGCATCATGATCCATGCTTTCAAGTTTACTAGAATATTCCCCATGCTTCACCGCGGGTTTGATCTTTTTTAAAAATATTAATTTTTCTCTAAAGCATTAAGATTTTTTTAATAGTATTATTCAACCTGATAAAGTGAGTTAATTTTGAAACCTCCTGACTCTTTGCCTAACTCAAGTTTTTAGTTACGCTATGTAAGAGTTAACTCAACTTAAATGGATCAATTTCATAGGTTCAAATGCAACCTTGACAATCAATAAAAACTTGATTTAGTTTTTTAAAGAATTTCAAGATGATAATTTTTTTAAAATATTGAGACACTGATAAATTGGATCGACCTTGGCTCCCTCATAACCTAGGTCATGGACTCGATTAGGTTTAATAAATTTTATTTAATTATATGATAAAAGCATATGCTCACAAAATTGAGCACCAACCTAAAAATAAACACTTATTAGAGACAATTATCCATAGAAAGCAAACAAAATTCAATAATGCAATTCATTTCTCAAGCAATTTAATATAAAATGATGAAATTGAAAAAAAAATTAAAAACAATTAAAAGACCAAAAACAAAAAAAATCATATCCTATCGGTGGGTAAACTTGTCAAACCTGTGAATTGGGTAAGCCAAGCTAGTACGCCAAACTTGTAAACTGGGTTATAGACTCTACTGAGATTATAATTTGTTTTTTCTTAAAAAACTATAATTTATTTGACTATATGATAAAAAAAATAGATTAATGTGAAATCAAACACCAACCCAATACCGAGATGCTTTTTTTAGATCGCGATAACCTTATAAAAGACAAAACGAAATCAATTATCAAATTGAATTCTCAATTAACCTAGTATCTAAGGATGAAAATAAATAATTTAAAAAAGTTAAACTTGCTAGACCCGTGAACCAAGTCAACCAGCCCACCCTATAAATAAGTCCATAGATTTTATAAAGTTTAATAACATAATTTTTTTTCTAAAACTATATTTTTTTAACTATACGAGAAAACAATAGATGATAAAAAGTGAAGTTCAATTAACAAAAAACCCACCAAATCCATAAACCAGGGCATCTTGGGTTACCTCTACAAACTTTCAAACCACACTAACCTCATAGAAAGACAAAATAAAAAAAATTAAGTGCATCATTAAGTCTTAAAGACCGATCTTTCCTATGAGGGTTCACTGTTTTCTACAAGATCTGTTTGATCTATCTATTAGCAAGTTCTACTTGTTCACTTGTGTGAGGTGATAAGGGGTGGCAACTTTGTGTGTGATTCCATATTTCTTCATTAAAGACTCAAATGACTTGTGCATAAATGTGTTCCATCATCACTTATTATTGCTCGAGAGATTCCAAATCGACTTAAAATATTTTCTTTCAAAAACTTTATCACTGTTTTGTGATCATTGTTTCAACTTGGAATTGCCTTTATCCATTTTGAAACATTATCTATTGCGACTAATATGTACAAGAAACCAAATGATGGAGGAAATGGACCCATGAAATCTATACCCCAACAATCAAAGATCTTAATGACAAGAACAGGATTTAAGGGCATCATGTGACGTTTTGAAATAGATCCCAACTTTTGACAATTTTCACAAGTCTTGCAGAATGCATGCGAGTCCTTGAACATGGTGGGCCAATAAAGTCCATTTTACAAGATTTTTGCAGTTGTCTTTCTTGATGAGAAATGACCCCCACATGCCTTAGAATGACAAAATTTAGTGACACTACTTACCTCATTGTCAGTAATGCATCTTCAAAATATTTGATTCGAACAATATTTGAATAAATAAGGGTCATCCCAATAAAAGTTATTCACTTCGTTCAAGAACTTTCTTTTGTCTTGGGTACTCCAATGAGCTGGCAAATGTCCTGAAACAAGAAAATTAACAATAGTAGCAAACCAAAGCATTGTAGAGACAGAAAATAAAGATTCATTAGGAAAGTAGTCATCGATTGGTGTGATGTCAGATCTTGAATCTATTGTCAATCTTGACAAATGATCTGCGACAAAATTTTCGGTGCCTTTCCTGTCTTTGATTGTGATATCAAATTATTGAAGTAACAAAATCCATCATACCAATCTAGCATTAGAATCATTTTTTGAAAGAAGATATTTCAAAGCTGCATGATCACTAAAAACGACAACAGGTGAGCTAACAAGATAAGATCTAAACTTGTCACATGCAAATACTACTACAAGTAATTCCTTTTCAGTGGTATAATCACTAGCATCACATATTATTTGAAATGGTAATGACCAATCAGGCGGTTGAATGACAGGAGAAGAAGTAAGCAAGTTTTTAACTTTCACAAAGGCTTTTTCATAATGTTCATTCCATTCAAAAATATTATCCTTTGTTAGAAGGTTACTCAAGGGCTTAGATATTACACTAAAATCTTTGATGAACCTTCTGTAGAAACCAGCATGTCCTAAAAATGATCTAACATCCTTAACAAATTTTGGTGTTGGTAAGTTGGCAATTAACTCGATTTTAGATTTGCCAACCTCAATTCCTTTCGATGAAACAATGTGACCAAGTACAATGCCGTTTGTTACCATAAAGTGACATTTTTCCCAATTCAGTAGAAGATTCTTCTCTTCACACCTGCTCAAAACCTTTTCTAAGTTAGTCAAATAATCATCAAATGAATCACCAAAAACAAAAAAATCATCCATAAAAATTACAAGAAAACGTTCAACCATATCACTGAATATGCTAAGCATGTATCTTTGAAACGTGGCTGGTGCATTACATAATCCAAAAGGCATCCTTCTATATGTAAAAGTACCAAATGGACATGTGAAAGTAGTCTTCTCTTGATCTTTCAATGCAACTTCAATTTGCTTGTAACCTGAATAGCCATCTGGGAAACAATAAAATTCATGACCCGCAACTCTTTCTAGGATTTAATCCATGAAAGGTAAAGGGAAATGATCTTTTCTAGTCATTGAATTAATTTTCCTATAGTCAATGCACATGCACCAACCAATAATAGCCCTAGTTGAAATTAACTTATTTTTCTCATTTGTTATCACAGTGACTCCAAACTTCTTGGGTACAACTTGGGTAGGACTTACCCATTTGCTGTCAGAAATAGGATAAATAATTTCATTATCTAGAAGCTTAATGACTTCATTTTTCACTACTTCTTTAATACTAGGATTAAGCCTTCGTTGCATTTCTCTAGAGGGTTTAGCATTTTCCTCCAAATAAATCCTGTGTGCAAATCAAAGGGCTAATTTCTTTTATGTCAGCTATGGTCCATCCTAATGCATTTTGTACATTTTTAAAGTCTGTAATAACTTACCATCTTAGTGTGCATTAAGTTTGGAAGAGATTATTACCAGAAAGGTTTCATTTTCTCCGAAAAATGAGTATTTAAGATTGAATGGTAACGATTTCAAATCAGGTTTTGGTGGTTGAACACTTGAAGGTATGGACTCAAATGATCGTGGTGGCAATTATTCAATTTATGGTCTCCAATTACATGCCTTTGATTCTTCCTTAAAATAGACCATTTGCAAATCATCAGATTCATCAATCTTAGTTTCACTGAAAGTGGCTTGAAATTGATCATGAACAAATTTTTCAATAGAGTCCACTTCCTATAAATCATTATCATCTCCATGTTGCTTGCAAATGTTGAAAATATTCATCTCTAATGTCATGTTTCCAAATGATAACTTCATAAGCCCATTCCTACAATTAATCAATGCATTAGAAGTTGCAAGAAATGGACGTCCTAAAATGACAGGAATTGAATTACATGCTTCGACAGGTCGTGTATCTAAGACAATAAAATTCACAGGATAAATGAATTTATCAACTTGTACTAACACGTCCTCAATTATTCCTCTAGGCACTTTTATATATCTATCAGCAAGTAAAAGAGTTACAGAGGTTGGTTTTAACTCACTTAGATTTAGACTTTGAAAGTCTGAATATGGAAGTAAATTCACACTAGCACCAAGATCACGTAAAGCTCTTTCAATTTTATGTTCTCCAATAAAGCATGAAATTGTAGGACAATCAGGGTCTTTATATTTCAAAGCATTATTGTTTTGAAGAATGACACTTACTTGTTCTGCTAAAAAGGCTTTCTTTTTCACATTCAGTTATTTCTTAACAGTGCATAGATCTTTTAAAAATTTAGCATAAGAAGGTACATATTTAATAGCATCCAACAAAGGTATATTGATCCTTACCTGTTTGAAAATTTCAAAGATTTCTGATTAGTACTTAAAAGTGCATTTTTATCAAGGTTTCATTTCATCATTTTGCACTTGAAGTATCAATAACTCCTTAACTAAAGCATGTTTTATAATAACATACCTAACAATATAAGATACTTTTAATTTATGGTAAATGTTCATCTTAAATGCAGGCCTATCACATAAATAAAAGGACTGATTGATGAGTTTAATTATTGAAATTGAAAGGACAAAGAGAGGGCCAAACTTAGAAAAGAGATGTCGGTGCAGTCCAAACTAGAACATTGTTCGGTAATTGGGTCATATCTCGAGTTCTAGATGTCCAAATGACCTCAATTATTTGGACAGATTCGGTAAGACATATGCCTATAACTTTCATGTGGAGTCAAAGATTTAAAAAGGTCGTCTTCAATTCCAAAATATAGCAACAACGGAGAAGTCCGAATTTGTCCTAATAATAATTAGAAAATTAGATCAATTATTATAGCAACAACGGAGAAGTCCGAATGTGGAGTAAATTGAAAAAATAATTAGAAAATCAGTTTAGGGGATATTTGCTGGTCGAGAATTATTATTAATGTTTTTTTTATAATAAAAAAAACAATTTAGCTAAAGAGAAAAGAAATGAAGTTAAGTTTATGAGCAAGCTTCATCTACACTTTTACATGGTGTGCTCAGTTCCCAATCCAATGGGACGATGAAAGGTGTTGTGTATTCGACATTGTGACTTCTTTATATATTTTATATATGGACCAACTAGCTCTTTTGATAGAAACTTTACCCATTTTGAAACATTATCTACTGCGACTAATATATACAAGAAACCAAATAATGGAGGAAATTGATCCATGAAATCTATACCCCAACAATCAAAGATCTCAATGACAAGAATAGGATTTAAAGGCATCATGTGACGTTTTGAAATAGATCCTAACTTTTGACAATTTTCACAAGTCTTGCAGAATGCATGTGAGTCCTTGAATATGGTGGGCTAGTAAAATCCACTTTGTAAGATTTTTGTAGTTGTCTTCCTTGATGAGAAATGACCCCTACATGCCTCAAAATGACAAAATTTAATGACACTACTTACCTCATTATCAGGAATGCATCTTCAAAATATTTGATTAGGACAATATTTGAATAAATAAGGGTCATCCCAATAAAAGTTCACTTAATTCAAAAATGTTTTTTTTATCTTGGGTACTCCAATGAACTGGCAAATATCCTGAAAGAAGAAAATTAACAATATTAGCAAAGCAAGACATTGTAGAGACAGAAAATAAAGATTCATCAGAAAAGTAGTCATCGATTGGTGTGATGTCAGATCTTGAATCTATTGTTAATCTTGACAAATGATCTGCGACAACATTTTCGGTGTCTTTCCTGTCTTTGATTGTGATACCAAATTCTTGAAGTAACTAAATCCATCATACCAATCTAGCCTTAGAATCATTTTTTGAAAGAAGATATTTCAAAGCTGCATGATCACTAAAAATGACAACAGGTGAGCCAACAAGATAAGATCTGAACTTGTCACATGCAAATACTACTACAAGTAATTCCTTTTCAGTGGTAGTGTAATTCATTTGATCACTATTTAAAGTTTTACTTGTATAGTAAATCACATAGGGTTTCTTATCTTTTCTTTGTCCTAATACAACACCTATGGCATAATCACTAGCATCACACATTATTTTCAAAGGTAATGACCAATTAGGAGGTTGAATGACAGGAGAAGAAATAAGCAATTTTTTAAGTTTGACAAAAGTTTTTTCACAATGTTCAGTCCATTCAAAAATATTATTCTTTGTTAGAAGGTTACTCAAGGGCTTAGATATTACACTAAAATCTTTGATGAACCTTCTGTAAAAATCATCATGTCCTAAAAATGATCTAACATCTTTAACAGATTTTGGTGTTGGTAAGTTGACAATTAATTTGATTTTAGATTTGCCAACCTCAATTCCTTTCGACGAAACAATATGACCAAGTACAATGCCGTTTGTTACCATAAAGTGACATTTTTCCCAATTCAGTAGAAGATTCTTCTCTTCACACCTACTCAAAACCTTTTCTAAGTTAGTCAAATAATCATCAAATGAATCACCAAAAACAAAAAAACTATCCATAAAAATTTCATGAAAACGTTCAACCATATCACTGAATATGCTAAGCATGCATCTTTGAAATGTGGCTGGTGCATTACATAATCTAAAAGGCATCCTTCTATATACAAAAGTACCAAATGGACATGTGAAAGTAGTCTTCTCTTGATCTTTCAATGCAACTTCAATTTGGTTGTAACCTGAATAGCCATCTAGAAAACAATAAAATTCATGATCTGCAACTCTTTCTAGGATTTGCTCCATGAAAGGTAAAGGGAAATGATCTTTTCTAGTCATTGAATTAAGTTTCCTATAGTCAATGCACATGCACCAACCACTAATACTCATAGTTGGAATTAACTTATTTTTCTCATTTGTTATCACAGTGACTCCAAACTTCTTGGGTATAACTTGGGTAGGACTTACCCATTTGCTGTCAGAAATAAGATAAATGATTCCATTATCTAGAAGCTTAATGACTTCATTTTTCACTACTTCTTTCATATTAGGATTAAGCCTTCGTTGCATTTCTCTAGAGGGTTTGGCATTTCCCTCCAAATAAATCCTATATGTGCAAATCAAAGGGCTAATTCCTTTTATGTCAGCTATGGTCCATCCTAATGCATTTTGTACATTTTTAAAGTCTGTAATAACTTACCATCTTAGTGTGCATTAAGTTTGGAAGAGATTATTACCAGAAAAGTTTCATTTTCTCCCAAAAATGAGTATTTAAGATTGAATGGTAACGGCTTCAAATCAGGTTTTGGTGGTTGAACACTTGAACGTATGGACTCAATTGATCATGGTGGCAATTCTTCAATTTATGTTCTCTAATTACATGCCTTTGATTCTTCCTGAAAATAGACCATTTGCAAATTGTCAGATTCATCAATCTCAGTTTCACTTAAAGTGGTTTGAAATTGATCATGAACTAATTTTTCAATAGAGTCCACTTCCTATAAATCATTATCATCTTTATGTTGCTTGCAAATGTTGAAAATATTCATCTCCAATGTCATGTTTCCAAATGATAACTTCATCAGCCCATTCCTATAATTAATCAATGCATTAGAAGTTGCAAGAAATGGACGTCCTAAAATGACAGGAATTGAATTACATGCTTCGACAGGTCATGTATCCAAAACAACAAAATCCACAGGATAAATGAATTTATCAACTTGTACTAACACGTCCTTAATTATTCCTCTAGGCACTTTTACAGATCATTCAGCAAGTAAAAGAGTTACAGAGGTTGGTTTTAACTCACCTAGATTGAGACTTTGAAAGACTGAATATGGAAGTAAATTCACACTAGCACCAAGATCACGTAAAGCTCTTTCAATTTTATGTTCTCCAATAAAGCATGAAATTGTAGGACAATCAGGGTCTTTATATTTTAAAGCATTATTGTTCTGAAGAATTAAACTTACTTGTACGACTAAAAAGGCTTCCTTTTTCACATTCAGTTATCTCTTAACAGTGCACAAATCTTTTAAAAATTTAGCATAAGAAGTTACATGTTTAATAGTATCCAACAAAGGTATATTGATCCTTACTTGTTTGAAAGTTTCAAAGATTTCAGATTTGTGATTGACTTTCCTTTGTTTGGTCATGACATGAGAAAATGGAAGTGCTGGCGGAGAATCAATCTTTTCTTTGTGATGTTCAGATTCAACCCCTTCCTTACCCTCAGAGATTAACTCATCATCTTTATCACAAGGTTCAAGAGTGGGTTTTTCAATAACCTTACCATTAGGAAGAGTGATGACTGACTTGATCCATATGTTGGCTTCTGGAACTACTTGCATTTGCATTGTATTGTCCCTTGGGATTTGTTGTCATGCTTTGAGCAAGTTGAGTGTTGATTGTCTTTGCTTTTCAATGAATGCATGCAATGTTTCCTCAAGATTTCTTTTAGGAGGTAGAGCACAAAGAGGTGCATATCCATGAGAATTTTAGAAATTATGGTGTGCTTGAAACGGTGGATGTGAAGTTTGTGGATTGTTGTTATCACTCTTCCAATTAAAATTTAGGTGATTTCTCCAACCAGGGTTATACGTTTATGAGCATGGGTTATGAATGGGTTTTTGGAAACTATTTAAAGCATGGGCTTGTTCATGGAGACATTCCTTGAAAGAAGGCAAAGTTGGACAGTCATTGGTTGCAGGTTCATTGGTTTCACAGATTTGACACGTAATGTCTTGAACATATTTTACCTATCCTAACATAGGTACAATCTTTATCCTAGCTTTTGAGTGAAAGTGGTGATTTGTCTTTTGAAAGAGTTTGTTCTGTGAGACGGAAAAAACTTCTTTAAAATTTTTTGTTTCATTTCATCCCAAACACGAGTGCATCCTTGTTTCAAATTTTATAGCCATGTTTTAGCTTTATCTTTTAATGAAAAAGGAAAAAGCTTTAATCTTATGGTGTTCATGCTACAATTTAAGCCATTATAGCTGTTATAGACCTCATCAAATTTCCTTAAATACAAGTATAATTTTCTAGATCTAAGCCATGAAAAGAAGGTAAAAGTTGAATAATGCCTGATTTAAAATTAAAATGAGATGCATCAGGGGGGAAAACTATACATGAGGGTGCACTTGTTCTTGTAGGATTCATGTGGTTTCTAAGTGTTCTAACTCGGTTATTCTCATTATTCTCAATATGAAGCGACTGATTATCTTCTTCAGCTATATTTTCTAAAAATGATGAGGATACCCAACAAAGTCTACTACTTAATGTATGTGACTAAACACTTATGCACGAGTAGAAAGAGAATAAAAGGAAGAATAAAACAAAATAAAAAGAAAGAAAACAAAAGAAACAAAAGTTAGATACAAGAAAAGTGAAAAAATAAAATAAAATAAATATTATAATTTATACAAGAATTTACCTCCCCGGCAACGGCGCCAAAAACTTTACACAACCAAAAGATTGATGTCTTCTCTCAAGTGCAGGAGTATCGAAGTAATAAATAACCCAGCAAGACCGAGGTTGAACCATAGGGAGTTTAACTATATAAATAATAATAATAATAATAATAATAATAAGTTAAAGAGGACTTTGAGATGTAAGATTAATGTGAGGATTCAACAATGATAAAAACAAGTGTCAAGCTTAGAGGATCCATTAATAGTATTAGAAATAAGTATAGTATAAACTTTTTTTATTAATCAACTGGAAACCACACACAGTGGAGGTTCCAATCGGATGATTTATCCTTAATAGTTCATTATAAATTTTTAACATGATCATATTAATTATCTTATTTAAGTAACACCAAACTCTTAAATATTGTCAGGAATTCATGATGCTAACTTATGTTAACAACAAATCAAGTTCCTTTCATAGCACATGTGTAGGTTATACCATACGGTTGGCTATGAAAGTGACAAGCATTTGTTGTACCAAGTGTTATACAACATAAATCTAGATTAACCATTTAACAAGCAAGGTATTAACAATTAGTAAGATAAAAAGGTAAGACATGTTAATAACAAATTTTCTTGGATATAAACATTGAAGCCCATGTTGAGTTTATATTATACTTATTTTAATACCATTAGTGAAACTTTTTCACCTTGACATAATAAACTTAGCGAAACATTATGAAGAAGAGAAACATAAATAAACAAGAGGAGAATATGATTATTTAAGTATAGTAAAGGAAATGAAAGGCATAAACAAGAGATTAATGAAAATATAACATGGAATAAAACTTTAACATTACAAAATACAAATAATGAGAGCAAGAGCAAGAGCAAGAGCAAGATCTTGATCTGAACAACTAAGATAATAAAATGTATGGCAAATGCCTCCTTTTATAGGCCAAAAATTAAAACTATTGATTTGATGACTAATTGGTTGAACATTGAATAGTGTATGGGCTATAGGATAGATTTGGACTTCTCCGTTGTTGCTACAATTTGAACTTGAAAATGGATTTTCTAAATCTTGCACTCCAATGAAAGTTTTAGGCCTATGTCTTAGCTTTCCATCCATATAAAGTAGGCCTAAATCCAAGTTCTACAACTCTAGTTATGATCTAATAACCGAATGGTGTTCCAATTTGGACTAAACCAACATCTCTTTTCTAAGCTTAGCCCTCTCTTTGTCTTCTCAATTTCAGTAGTTAAACTCATTAATCAATCCCTTGATTTATGTGATAGGCCTGCATTTAAGATGAATATTTACAATAAATTAAAGGTATCTTATATTATTAGATATGTTATTATAAAACATGCTCTAGCTAAGGAGTTATTTATGTTCTTTTGTTAAAGGTAACAACTAAGGGAAAGGGATAGTATATAATTTTCAAGAAAAAAATATTTATGATAATAAAAACGTAGATAAGTTTGGTTTCGTAGCCTCCCTAACCTAAGCAATTAAGCTCGAAGTGGTGTTTTAACACCTAATACCCTAAAGCCAACTGACATGAGAGCTATTGGCCCAGTGCTTGTTATATGGGTTAAGGAGAAAAGCTTAAGGGAATCAAATATTGCATTATCTACATATCAGTATCTGCAACCAGAGTTACTAAGCTTGTAGGGGTGTCTCAACACCTAATGCCCTAAGACCAACTAGTCTGGGAGTCATTAGCCAAAAGCTCGTTACATGGGTTAAATATGCCTTGTGTTTTAAGTTATATGTATATATATTAAAAAAAAAGGAAAAAAAATAGTAATCCCAACCCAAGGAAGTTAACCATAGAAAAACATTAAAATAAAATATTTTTTTTCTTCCAATGAAAGCCCTATCATCTATGTTTTCATACATTGAGCACATAAAAAGAAGGTTTATTAATATCTTGTTTCAACAGTATGAAGCAAATATATAAATTTAATGAGAGTTTGTTTATTTAGATAGATTAATAGAAGTTGAATGATGAATGCCTTGTTTTGTGGAACTTGCAAATTATTTTAACGCTTTGATTACTAGGAACTAGTAATAAGCTGGTTGGGGGTGTGATTAGTACTTAAAAGTGTATTTTTATTAAGAATTTACATCATCATTTTGCACATGAAGTATCAATAACTCCTTAACTATAACATGTTTTATACTAATAAGTCTGATAATATAAGATAGCTTTAATTTATGGTAAATGCTCATTTTAAATGCAAGCATATTCACAATTCAAAGGATTGATTATATGATTAGCTATTGAAAGTGAAAGGACAAAGAAAAGGTTAAGCTTAGAAAAGAGATGTTGATTCAATTCAAATTGGAACACTATTTAGTTATTGTGTCATATCTAGAGCTGTAGATCTTGGATGTCAGTTTGGTTTATATGGTTGAACAGCTAAGACATAGGCCTAAAACATTTATGAGAGACAAGACTCAATTCTGCTGATTGGAAGTCCAAATCTTAGCATCAAAAGAGAATTCTGAATCTATCCTACAGCCCAGACTTTGTTAAGTGTTTAGCCAATATCTCGAGTTCTAGAAGTCCAAATGACCTCATTCTTTTTTTGTTGGAAAAATGACACAATTTTCCATAACTTTCATGAAGACTATCTGTTCAAATTCTGATGTTACCAATGATGTTTTCTGCAGACAAGAAGATAAAGATTGTTATCAAGTCAAGAGGTGGCCACCCACTCCAATTAGCCATCAAATCAATAGTTCTGAATTTTGGCCTATAAAAGGAGGCATTTGCCATGCATTTAGGCATCTTGGTGTTCAGATTAAGATTACTTACTTTCTTTGTATTTTGTAATCTTTATTTTTATTTTATGTTTATGCTTTTCATTTCCTTTACTATACTTAGTTAACTTATATCTTATTTATGTTCTTATCTTGTTTATTTATGTTTCTCTTCTTCATTATGTTTAGCTAAGTTTATTATGTCAAGGTGGAAAGGTTTCACTAATGGTGTTAGGATAAGTATAATATAAACTCAATATGAACTTCAATGTTTATATCCAAGAAAGTTAGCTATTAACATGTCTTATCATTTTTATCTTATTAATTTTTAATACCTTGCTTGTTAAATGGTTAATCTAGATTTGTGTTGTATAGCACTTGGTACAACAAATGCTTGACACTTTCATAGCCAACCATATGGTATAACCAACACATGTGCTATGAAAGGAACTTGATTTGTTTTTAACATAAGTTAACATCAAGAATTCCTTACAATATTTAAAAGTATGGTGTTACTAAAATAAGATAATTAATATAATTATGTTAAAACTTTATAATGAACTATTAAGGATAAATCATTCGATTGGAATCTCCTTTGTGCGTGGTTTCTAGTTGGTTAATGATTAGTACTTAAAAGTGCATGTTTATCAAGGTTTTATATCATCATTTTGCACTTGAAGTATCAATAACTCCTTAACTAAAGCATGTTTTATAATAACAAGTTTGATATTATAAGATACCTTAATTTATGGTAAATGCTCATTTTAAATGCAGGACTATCACATAAATAAACGGATTGATTGATGAGTTTAAGCATTGAAAGTTAAAGGACAAAGAGATGGCCAAACTTAGAAAAGAGATGTCGGTGCAGTCCAAACCGGAACATTGCTCGGTAATTGGATCATATCTGGAGCTCTAGATTTCGGATTTAGGTCCACTTTATATGGATGGAAAGGTAAGACAAAAGCCTACAACTTTCATGAGGATCCCTAGATTTGAAAAGGTCGTTTTGAAGTCCAAATTGAAGGAACAACGAAGAATTCCGAAGCTGTCCTGCAGCCCAAACACTATTTAGTGTTCAGCCCATATCTTGAGTTCTAGAAGTCCAAATGACCTCATCTTTTTTTTTGTTGGAAAGCTGAGACAATTTCCTAGAACATTCTTGAGGATTCTGGGCAAATTATGATGTTAGCAATGACGTCTTGATCAGACAAGAAGATAAGGATTGTTATCTAGTCAAGATGTGGCCACCCACTCATCAATTAGTCAACAAATCAATAGTTCCAAATTTTGGCCTATAAAAGGAGGCACTTACCATGTATTGAGGCATCTTGGTGTTCAGATCAAGATCATGCTCTTGCTTTCTCTCTTTGTATTGCTTATGTTTTGCTTTCATTAATATCAAGTTTATGCACTTCATTTCCTTTCCTTTACTTAGTTAACTTCTTTCTCATTTATGTTCTTATCTTGTTCATCTATGTTTCTTTCTTTCATTATGTTTAGCTAAGTTAATTATGTCAAGGTGAAAAGGGTACACTAATGGTGTAAGAATAAGTATAATATAAACTTAACATGGACCTTAACGTTGGATACTAACATGTTTTATATTTGTTATCTTGTTCACTTTTAATACTTTGCTTGTTAAATGGTTAGTCTAGATTTATGTTGTATAACACTTGGTACAACAAATACTTGGTACTTTCATAGCCCATACTGTATGGTATAACCGACACCTGAGCTATGAAAGGGACTTGATTTGTTGTTAACATAAGTTATAATCATGAATGCCTGTCAACATTTACAAGTATTAGCTTTATTCGAATAAGATAACTAATGTAATCATGTTAACAATTTATAATCTGATTGGAACCTCCTTTATGTGTGGTTTCCAATTGAGTAATAAGAGTTTATACTATACTTGTTTGAAGTACCATTAGTGGATCCTCTAACCTTGACATTTATTTTTATCGTTGTTTAATCCTTACATTAATCTTTCAACTCAAAGTTCTCATTAATTTCTTCCTTCTCTTCTTTATTATTATTGTTGTTATTGTTATTGTTGTTGTTGTTATTATTATTATTATTATTATTATTATTATTATTATCTG
This sequence comes from Populus alba, assembly GCF_005239225.2. NCBI lineage: Eukaryota > Viridiplantae > Streptophyta > Magnoliopsida > Malpighiales > Salicaceae > Populus > Populus alba. Next base: position 19,998,111 of record NC_133297.1, on the reverse strand, counting down.
TTCATAAACTCAGTATATAGGCTGGAAACCTGTGACCCGATCTTTTAGATCATTCTCAGGTATAACAACGCCACGTACTGAGTATTATTATTATTATTACTATTACTAGTACTACTATTGTTATTATTATTGTTATTGTTATTGTTGTGTTGTTATTTATAATTTATACAATTAACCTCTCTGTGGTTCGACCCCGGTCTTACCGGGTTATTTATTACTTCGACACTCCTGCACTTGGGAAAAGACATCAAGCTTTTGGTCGTGTCAAGTTTTTTGGCGCCGTTGCCGGGGAGGTAAATTCTTGTATAAATTATAATATTTAATTTATTTTCTCTTTTCACTTTTCATTTTATCTATTTTTGTTTCCTTTGTTTTGTTTTGTTTCTTTTTCTTCTATTTTCTTTTCTTGCTTTTATTCTCTTCTTACACGTGCATGAGAGTTTGGTCACGTACATTAAGTGGTAGACTTTGTAGGGTATCCTCATCATTTTCAGAAAATATGGCCGAAGAAGATAATCAATCACTTCATAATGAGAATAATGAGAATAACCATATGAGAACACTTAGAGACCACATGAATCCCACAAGAACAAGTGCACCCTCATGCATAGTTTTCCCTCCTGATGCATCTCATTTTAATTTTAAGCCAGACATTATTCAACTTTTACCATCTTTTCATGGCTTAGACTTAGAAAATCCATACTTGCATTTAAGGGAATTTGAGGAGGTCTGTAATACCTATAATGACTCAAATTGTAGCATGAACACCATTCGATTAAAGCTTTTTCCTTTTTCATTAAAAGATAAAGCTAAAACATGGCTACAAAATTTGAGACCAGGATCCATTCGTGCTTGGGATGATATGCAACAACAATTTTTAAAGAAGTTTTTTCCATCTCACAGAACAAACTCTTTCAAAAGACAAATCATCACTTTCACTCAAAAGCCAGGAGAAACATTTTACCAATGTTGGGATAGGTATCGAGATTTGCTTAATACTTGCCCACATCATGGTTTTGAAACATGGAGATTGGTTTCACATTTTTATGAGGGTTTAACACCTAGAGATAGGCAAATGGTTGAATTGATGTGCAATGGAACTTTTGAAGATAAAGACCCTAATGAAGCAATGGAGTACCTAGACTTGCTAGCTGAAAATGCTCAAAATTGGGACACCACAGGTACTTATGAGGCACCAGGTAAAACTCAACCTCATACATCTAGTGGGGGTATGCACAACCTTAGGGAAGATCATGACCTCCAAGCCAAGTTTGCATCTTTAGCTAGAAAAGTCGAGGCACTAGAATTAAAAAAGAGTGGTCAATTAAAATCTGTTAAAGACATTGTGTGTCAAATCTGTGAAACAAATGAGCATGCAACCAATGATTGTCCAACTTTGCCTTCTTTCAAGGAATGCCTCCATGAATAAGCCCATGCTTTAAACAGTTTCCAAAGACCCAACCATAACCCATACTCACAAACATATAACCCTGGTTGGAGAAATCACCCAAATTTTAGTTGGAAGAGTGATAGCAACAATGCACAAACTTCACATCCACCGTTTCAAGCACACCATAATTTCCAAAATTCTCATGGATATGCACCTCCTTATGCTCCACCTCCTAGAAGAAATTTTGAGGAAACATTGCATGCATTCATTGAAAAGCAGGAGACAATCAACACTCAACTTGCTCAAAGCATGACCGATTTTAAAGATGCTCTTGCAAAATTAACATCTGCTCTCAGTTTCCAAGAGAAAGGTAAGTTTTCTTCTCAACCACAGCAAAATCCAAAGGGGCAATACAATGCAAATGCAAGTAGTTCTGGAAGCCAACACATGGATCAAGTCAAATCAGTCATCACTCTTCGTAGTGGTAAGGTTATTGAAAAACCTATTCTTGAACCTTGTGAGAAAGATGATGAGTCTATCTCTGAGGGTAAGGAAGGGGTTGAACCTGAACACTGCAAAGAAAAGGCTGATTCCCCGCCAGCACTTCCATTTCCTCATGCCATGATCAAACAAAGGAAAGTTAGTCACAACTCTGAAATCTTTGAAATTTTCAAACAGGTAAGGATCAATATACCTTTGTTGGATGCTATTAAACAGGTTCCTTCCTATGCTAAATTTTTAAAAGATCTATGCACTGTTAAGAAATAACTGAATGTGAAAAAGAAAGCCTTTTTAGCCGAACAAGTAAGTGCCATTCTTCAGAACAATAATGCTTTGAAATATAAAGACCCTGGTTGTCCTACAATTTCTTGCTTTATTGGAGAACATAAAATTGAAAGAGCCTTACTTGATCTTGGAGCTAGTGTGAATTTACTTCTATATTCAGTTTTTCAGAGTCTCAATCTAGGTGAGTTAAAACCAACCTCTGTAACTCTTTTACTCGCCGATAGATCTGTAAAAGTGCCTAGAGGAATAATTGAAGATGTGTTGGTACAAGTTGATAAATTCATTTATCCTGTGGATTTTGTTGTCTTGGACACGCAACCTGTTGAAGCATGTAATTCAATTCCTGTCATTTTAGGATGTCCATTTCTTGCCACTTCTAATGCATTGATTAATTGTAGGAATGGACTGATGAAGCTATCATTTGGAAACATGACATTGGAGATGAATATTTTCAACATTTACAAGCAACCTGGAGATGATAATGATTTACAAGAAGTGGACTTTATTGAAAAATTAGTTCATGATCAATTTCAAACCACTTCTAGTGAAACTGAGATTGATGAATCTGATGATTTGCAAATGGTCTACTTTCAGGAATCAAAGGCATGCAATTGGAGACCACAAATTGAAGAATTGCCACCACGATCAATTGAGCCCATACCTTCAAGTGTTCAACCACCAAAACCTGAATTGAAGCCGTTACCATTTAATCTCAAATACTCATTTTTGGGAGAAAATGAAACTTTTCCGGTAATAATCTCTTCCAAACTTAATGCGCATCAAGAAGATAAGTTATTACAGACTCTGAAAATGCACAAAAATGCATTAGGATGGACCATAGCTGACATAAAAGGAATTAGCCCTTTGATTTGCACACACAGGATTTATTTGGAGGAAAATGCGAAACCCTCTAGAGAAATGCAACGAAGGCTTAATCCTAATATGAAAGAAGTAGTGAAAAATGAAGTCATTAAGCTTCTAGATAATGGAATCATTTATCCTATTTCTGATAGCAAATGGGTAAGTCCTACCCAAGTTGTACCCAAAAAGTCTGGAGTCACTGTGATAACAAATGAGAAAAATGAGTTAATTCCAACTAGAACTGTTACGGGTTGGCGCATGTGCATTGACTATAGGAAACTTAATTCAATGACTAGAAAAGATCATTTCCCTTTACCTTTCATGGACCAAATCCTAGAAAGAGTTGCAGGTCATGAATTTTATTGTTTCCTAGATGGTTATTCAGGTTACAATCAAATTGAAATTGCATTGGAAGATCAAGAGAAGACTACTTTCACATGTCCATTTGGTACTTTTGCATATCGAAGGATGCCTTTTGGATTATGTAATGCACCAGCCACGTTTCAAAGATGCATGCTTAGCATATTCAGTGATATGGTTGAACGTTTTCTTGAAATTTTTATGGATGATTTTTCTGTTTTTGGTGATTCATTTGATGATTGTTTGACTAACTTAGAAAAGGTTTTGAGCAGGTGTGAAGAGAAGAATCTTGTACTGAATTGGGAAAAATGTCACTTTATGGTAACAAACGGCATTGTACTTGGTCACATTGTTTCATCGAAAGGAATTGAGGTTGACAAATCTAAAATCGAGTTAATTGCCAACTTACCAACACCAAAATCTGTTAAAGATGTTAGATCATTCTTAGGACATGCTGGTTTTTACAGAAGGTTCATCAAAGATTTTAGTGTAATATCTAAGCCCTTGAGTAACCTTCTAACAAAGAATAATATTTTTGAATGGACTGAACATTGTGAGGAAGCCTTTGTTAAACTTAAAAACTTGCTTACTTCTGCTCCTGTCATTCAACCTCCTGATTGGTCATTACCTTTTGAAATAATGTGTGACGCTAGTGATTATGCCGTGGGTGCTGTCTTGGGACAAAGGAAAGATAAGAAACCTTATGTGATTTACTATGCAAGTAAAACTTTAAATAGTGCTCAAATGAATTACACTACCACTGAAAAAGAATTACTTGCAGTAGTATTTGCATGTGACAAGTTCAGATCTTATCTTGTTGGCTCACCTGTTATTGTTTTTAGTGATCATGCAGCATTGAAATATCTTCTCTCTAAGAAAGATTCTAAGGCTAGATTGGTGCGGTGGATTTTGTTACTTCAAGAATTTGATATCACAATCAAAGACAAGAAAGGCACCGAAAATGTTGTCGCGGATCATTTGTCAAGATTGACAACCGATTCGAGATCTGACATTACACCAATCGATGACTACTTTCCTGATGAATCTTTATTTTCTGTCTCTACGATGCCTTAGTTTGCTAATATTGTTAATTTTCTTGTTTCAGGACAATTGCCAGCTCATTGGAGTACCCAAGACAAAAGAAAGTTCTTGAACGAAGTAAAGAACTTTTATTGGGATGACCCTTATTTATTCAAATATTGTCCTGATCAAATATTTCGAAGATGCATTCCTGACAATGAGGTAAGTAGTGTCATTAAATTTTGTCATTCTGAGGCATGTGGGGGTCATTTCTCATCAAGAAAGACAACTGCAAAAATCTTACAAAGTGGATTCTATTGGCCCACCATGTTCAAAGACCCACATGCATTCTGTAAGATTTGTGAAAATTGTCAAAAGTTGGGATCTATTTCGAAACGTCACATGATGCCTTTAAATCCTATTCTTGTCATTGAGATCTTTGACTGTTGGGGTATAGATTTCATGGGTCCATTTCCTCCATCATTTGGTTTCTTGTACATATTGGTCGCAGTAGATTATGTTTCAAAATGGATAGAGGCAATTCCAAGTCGAACCAATGATCACAAAATAGTGATAAAGTTTTTGAAAGAAAACATTTTAAGTCGATTTGGAATCCCTCGAGCCATGATAAGTGATGGTGGAACACACTTTTGCAACAAGCCATTTGAGTCTTTAATGAAGAAATATGGAATCACACATAAAGTTGCCACCCTTTATCACCCTCAGACAAGTGGACAAGTAGAGCTTGCTAATAGGGAGATCAAACAGATCTTGGAGAAAACAATGAACCCTAATAGGAAAGACTGGTCTTTAAGACTTAATGATGCACTTTGGGCTTATCGAACTGCTTATAAAACATCATTAGGTATGTCACCTTATAGACTAGTCTATGGAAAACCTTGTCACTTGCCTGTGGAAATTGAACATAAAGCTTATTGGGTTATTAAAGCTTTCAATTCAAGCCTTGATGATGCTAGTCAGCTGCGAAAATTGCAAATAAATGAGCTTGAGGAAATAAGAAATGATGCATATGACAATTCAAAAATTCATAAAGCAAGAATTAAAGAGTTTCATGACAAAAAAATACTGAGAAAAACATTCAATGTTGGTCAAAAAGTCTTGCTTTATAATTCTCGACTCCATTTATTTCCTGGAAAACTAAGAACAAGATGGAGTGGTCCTTTTATTGTGAAACATGTGTATCCATATGGGGCCTGTGATATTGAGAATCCAAAGAATGGCAATGTTTTCAAGGTAAATGGGCATCGTTTGAAAGTTTATTTTGACAATTTTTCGGTTGAAAATGACTCTATTGAATTGAGTGATCCTATATATAAAGATTGATTCTTTTTCTCACATTATTTTGTGTTTTGTTGTTTTGCTAGTCTCTCTTTCACCCCGGTCAAATGGCGGATAACGGTACTCCGTGACTTAAGTCGGTTCTTTCAGTTTCCCAAATAACTGATATCTGTATATGTTTGTATAATTCTTAGCTCTTTCTTCCTTCTTTGAATCGCTTCTCTAATTCTCTTTTGAAAATGGACACCACTCTTGAAAAGTTGAAAAGGTATTTTCCCGCTTTGCCTCCACATGCGATTAATAAAATTTACCGTGCTAGGTGTGCAAGATTGAGGTTGTTAATGAATCATGGAATTCCTGAAGATATCCGTTGGTTAATTGAAGCAAAGGTTCGATTATCAGGTGAGTCATCCAATTCTTTCATTTCACACATGCCTGGAACAGGTAAAAGCACTTTTGCAAAGAAACGTCGTGCAAAACGACTGAAACTCTGTCATCGATGTGCCAGATGGACTTGTAATACGACATGTCGTTCTTTAGGAATGGTATCTGTAAACCGTGAAGATAAGATACAATTCATTAAGGATGGCCTGAGTAAGGGGTCTTTAGATAATCTTTTGTTGACCCTTGAGACGCATCCTAGTGGAGATGTGCATCGTGTAATTCATGATTTATGGCCACAATTCCATAAAGAACATGATCGACTTAGTCTTGGGAATCTGACTAAAAAAGACCCTATTTGCCAGTTTTTAAGAAAACTGGATGGGAAGCCTATCCCCGACCCATAGAGGGCATTTAAGCCGTTCTTGGACGTAAAACCAAGGGAAGATGTGAGCCACAATCACAACTACCTGTACATACATGCTTTTTCAAAATAAATAATTAATAAAGAGAGAGAGAGAGAGAGAGAGAGTTTGTGAGACTACAGCTGGCCTACATATAGGTGGTATGATTGCATTTTCACTTTTTCATCTATAAATTCTTCTCTTCCTTCCCTTCATTTCTACTCATCCCATATATTCATCAAATATAGAAGTGTGTAGAAATGGCAGGTTCCTCAAGTCATCATATAAGAAATATTTGTGTTTTCGGTGGATCCAGTTCTGGGAAAGAAAAAGAGTTTTTAGAATCAGCAAATCATCTTGGTCGGGTACTAGCTGAGAGAAAGATTCATTTAGTGTATGGGGGAGGCAGCCTTGGGTTAATGGGAGGTGTGTCAATGGCTGCATTTTTAGGAGGCAGTCAAGTTTTGGGGGTTGTCCCCAAAGCTTTAGCAACTGGGGACATCATTGGAAAAACAATTGGAGAGGAACTACAGGTCCCAACAATGTCTGACCGACTGAATACCATGTTTAACCATGCTGATGCCTTCATTACCTTACCAGGTGGTCTGGGCACATTGGAAGAGATCTTTCATATTTCATCTTGGGCCCAACTGCACATTCACCATAAACCTATAGGTTTGTTAAATGTTAATGGTTTTTATGATAAGTTGCTGTCTTTCCTTGATCAAGCTGTGGAACAGGAATTTCTAACATCTTCGGCACGGCGAATCATAATCTCTGCTGCTACTGCTGAACAATTGATTGACCAACTACAATCTTTCATCCCTGTCATTGATCCCTGCATGAGTCGTCTAGATTGGTCAACTAAGGAAAGCCGTAAAAAGCTTAGATTAGATTTGAGCCTTCATCTGTGAAACCTTGTGTCTTTTGGTTTTATTAATAGCATATTATTTTGTTTTGTTACTTCTTATGTTTGTTTAAGTGTGTTTCAGGTTTGTCATTGTTCGCTGTTTCAGGTGATGTCTTTTATACTCTATCTTTCTACCTTCGAACATTGAGGACAATGTCTCGTTTTGGTTGGGGGGGGAGGGTAGTAGTTTAAAAAAAAAAAAAATACTAACTTGCTAACTGTTTTTGCTATTATTAAAACCATTTGACAAAATTGTTATTAGGATGGCAGAGTATGGAATCAATTTTATTGACTCTAGAGACGCATCTTAGTAAGTTTCATTACCAAGGTCTATCATAATACTTCTTGAAATATTCAGGTTTACAAACTCTCACATTGTTATCACTTGATTCTGCTCCTATACTCATTTAACAAGTATTATTAAACCTTCATTTTCACACACACACTTTAACATATGATTGTGGGTTGCACATTGGATTATTACATTAATTATGTTCTTTTGTTGAAGGTAACAACTAAGGGAAAAGGATAGTATATAATTTGCAAAGAAAAAAAAAAGAGAAAAAAAAAAAAAGAAGATAGTATTGATGATAATAAAATGTGGATAAGTTTGGTTTCGTAGCCTCCCTAACCTAAGCAATTAAGCCCGAAGGGGTGTTTTAACACCTAATACCCTAAAGTCAACTGACTTGGGAGCTATTGGCCCAAAGCTTGTTACATGGGTTAAGAAGAAAAGCTTAAGGGAATCAAACATTGCACTATCTACGTATCAGTATCTGTAACCCGAGTTGTTAAGCTCGTAGGGGTGTCTCAACACCTAATGCCCTAAGACCAACTGGTCTGGGAGTCATTAGCCTAAAACTCGTTACATGGGTTAAAGATACATTGTGTTTTAAGTTGTATGTGTATATAAATAAAAAAAAAAAAAAAAAGAAGAAAAAAAAATCCCAACCCAAGGAAGTTCACCTTAAACATTTGAACATAATATTGTTTTCTTCCAACAAAAGCCCCATCATCTATGTTTTCATTGAGTACACAAAAAGAAGGTTTATTAATATCTTGTTTACGAAGTATGAAGCAGGAATATAAATTTAATGAGAGTTTGTTTATCTGGATAGATTAATGGAAGTTGAATGATGAATGCCTTGCTTTGTGGAACTTGCAAATTGTTTCTCTATTTTAACGGTTTAGATTACTAGGGACTAGTAACAAGCTGGTTGGGGGGTGTGATTAGTACTTAAAAGTGCATGTTTATCAAGGTTTTATATCATCATTTTGCACTTGAAGTATCAATAACTCCTTAACTAAAGCATGTTTTATAATAACAAGTTTGATATTATAAGATACCTTAATTTAAGGTAAATGCTCATTTTAAATGCAGGACTATCACATAAATAAAAGGATTGATTGATGAGTTTAAGCATTGAAAGTTAAAGGACAAAGAGATGGCCAAACTTTCATGAGGATCCCAAGATTTGAAAAGGTCGTTTTGAAGTCCAAATTGAAGGAACAACGAAGAAGTCCGAAGCTGTCCTGCAGCCCAAACACTATTTAGTGTTCAGCCCATATCTTGAGTTCTAGAAGTCCAAATGACCTCATCTTTTTTTTGTTGGAAAGCTGAGACAATTTCCTAGAACATTCTTGAGGATTCTGGGCAAATTATGATGTTAGCAATGACGTCTTGATCAGACAAGAAGATAAGGATTGTTATCTAGTCAAGATGTGGCCACCCACTCATCAATTAGTCAACAAATCAATAGTTCCAAATTTTGGCCTATAAAAGGAGGCACTTACCATGTATTGAGGCATCTTGGTGTTCAGATCAAGATCATGCTCTTGCTTTCTCTCTTTGTATTGCTTATGTTTTGCTTTCATTAATATCAAGTTTATGCACTTCATTTCCTTTCCTTTACTTAGTTAACTTCTTTCTCATTTATGTTCTTATCTTGTTCATCTATGTTTCTTTCTTTCATTATGTTTAGCTAAGTTAATTATGTCAAGGTGAAAAGGGTACACTAATGGTGTAAGAATAAGTATAATATAAACTTAACATGGACCTTAACGTTGGATACTAACATGTTTTATATTTGTTATCTTGTTCACTTTTAATACTTTGCTTGTTAAATGGTTAGTCTAGATTTATGTTGTATAACACTTGGTACAACAAATACTTGGTACTTTCATAGCCCATACTGTATGGTATAACCGACACCTGAGCTATGAAAGGGACTTGATTTGTTGTTAACATAAGTTATAATCATGAATGCCTGTCAACATTTACAAGTATTAGCTTTATTCGAATAAGATAACTAATGTAATCATGTTAACAATTTATAATCTGATGGGAACCTCCTTTATGTGTGGTTTCCAATTGAGTAATAAGAGTTTATACTATACTTGTTTGAAGTACCATTAGTGGATCCTCTAACCTTGACATTTATTTTTATCGTTGTTTAATCCTTACATTAATCTTTCAACTCAAAGTTCTCATTAATTTCTTCCTTCTCTTCTTTATTATTATTGTTGTTATTGTTATTGTTATTATTATTATTATTATTATTATTATTATTATTATTATCTGTTCATAAACTCAGTATATAGGCTGGAAACCTGTGACCCGATCTTTTAGATCATTCTCAGGTATAACAACGCCACGTACTGAGTATTATTATTATTATTACTAGTACTAGTACTACTATTGTTATTATTATTGTTATTGTTATTGTTGTGTTGTTATTTATAATTTATACAATTAACCTCTCTGTGGTTCGACCCCGGTCTTACCGGGTTATTTATTACTTCGACACTCCTGCACTTGGGAAAAGACATCAAGCTTTTGGTCGTGTCAGTTAATAAAAAGAGTTTATACTATACTTATTTCTAATACTATTAGTGGATCCTCTAACCTTGACAATTGCTTTTATCTTTGATTAATACTCACACCAATATCACATCTCAAAAGTTCTCTTCAACTCCTTTTCATTTGTTGTTTATAATTTTATATAATTCACCTCCATGTGGTTCGACCCCGGTCTTGCTGAGTTTTTTATTACTTCGACACTCTTGCACTTGGAAGAAGACATCAATCTTTTGGTCGTGTCACCAGGCCCAATAAACTCAGACCTTGGTAAAAGGACCCAATAGTCGGGTATCCATCTGGGCCCAACACTGCTCGGTAGTAGGGCCCAACATGACTTTGTCATGCTTGGCAGAATGACGTAGCAGTTAGGTATCCATTTGGGCCCAGCATCATTGGGTCATGCTTGGTAGAAGAACCCAGCAACGGTGGTCCTGCTGCGTAGCAGGACCCAGCATCATTAGGTCAAGTTTAGCAGAACGACCTAGCAACATTGACCCAAAATAATCGTTGGCACTACTCAACGATTTTCGAACACCATCTCCTTATAAACAATTCTCATGTTATACCAAGATATTTCTCTTTTGGTATCATTAACATATCTTATTCTTTTGGAATAACTAATCAATATTTTTCCTTTCATTTTCTAGAAAGTAATCAACGACACTAATAAATCTCATTAGCATCATTAGTCTTCTAATATTGGGCTATACTAATCAATTACATTCATGTGCCAATGTCAATACAACCGATTAGTATCATTAACTATTCCTTCCTCAGAATAGTTAATATAATCTTATTCATATCTGGTTTACCATCAAAGTTGCCAATGTCAAGAACCCTTAACATCATTGCCTCCTTACTTGGAGTATTTAATCACACCAGAAATGGTTGTCAATACCAATGTGACCCATTGATATCATTAACTATTCTCGACCCAGAATAGTTAATCAAATTATCTTTTTCACTAAACTAGGAGTAACCATGCCGATGTTAGTAATCTTTACTAACATCATTAGTCACCCAATTGCTCGGGATTGACTAATCAATTCAAGAAATGTCAACACCGATGAAACCTCATCGATACCATTATCAATCTAAACTCTGGATAGCTAATCAATAACGTCTGAAATGTTGGTACCAATGAAACCTCATTGATACCATTAGCTATCCAAACCTGGATAGCTAATCAATGTCACCAGAAATGTTGGTACCAATGAAACCTCATTGATACCATTAGTTATCCAAACCCGAATAGTTAATTAATGTCACCTGAATTTTCTCTTTGTACCGATCCCTTTTCTTTTTTTTTTCCTTTTTTATTATTATCATATGCATTGTAACCATGGTTGCTAAGTATCATTCACACACAAACTTAGTTATCGACACTACGATCACTAAGCATCATTCACATAACCTTGGTCACCCTCGTTGTAGTGCCAAGGATCATTATAATATATCCTTAGCCACCGACACTATAGTGACCAATTATCTATCATTTCTCCCCCCCATTTCCAAGTCATTGTGTGTACCCAATCCATACTGAGGTATATAACATCTATTCCAAGGTTATTATGGCTAATTTGATTCCTATCAATGTAAGGTATTATATTCATCGTAATAATAACATAATTAATTTGATACATAACAATGCACATAAGGTACTCATATTCGTTCAAACATCATCCTAACTAATGGAGGTATACCATTGCATGCATGGTACTTTTATTTATCCCAACAATATCTTCATATTTTTTTTTTTGAAATGTAAGAATTTATATATCAAAATATAAACAAGCTGGATGACCAGCAACAGAGAAACATCTGTACAGAACAAGCTTATGGAAACAGGCTCCTAGAAGCGCATGAGAATAATACAAATATACCAAAGCCTTGGTTATGTTAGGAACCCAAAAACTATAGGTGCCAAGGATAACCAAGCAAAATGAAACCAAGCAACATGACCATTTACACAGGACAAGTATGTAAATACAAAAGAAAGCTGGCCTATAGCACGCAGGCCCTCTAGCAAAAGACAAAAAGAACCACCAAGGTATGCATGGGGCATGCATACATGTAATACCGGAGCTGAAGGAATTTGCCAAGAACCAGAGACTTCAAGCCACGAAAACAGAAGCTCTACTTAGATAAATTATAGTAAGGAGTGATCCCTCTCATGAAAGTGGAAGATGGTGTAGAACAAGACTTGGAATTTCCTAAAGACTATACTGACATCTCTTGAATTTCCATAAAAATTTCTGCGATTCTGCTCCTCCCATATTAAGTAAACCACTATTCCTAGTGACACCCTTCTCATTCTATAAGTCATGTTCTTTTTCTTTGGTGAAACGAGCGAAGTGCACTTGACAAGGAGTTCATAACCCTAGATATCACTAACCAGGCTGTGATCCTAGACCACAGTTGGTGTGGCCATCCACAGAGAAAGAATAGGTGCCTGTGGGATTCTTCCTCACGCCTACAAAAAACACATGTGAGGTCAATAGGGATGAATTTTAATCGATCTCGAGTGTGATTGATAGGAGTGTAATTTTCCCAAAGTAGCCAACCATAAAATGAAGTTGTACTTGGGCAAGGACTATTACTCCTAAACCACCCGATGCCATGAAATAGGAGCGCCCACTGGCCTAAAGAATTGATAGGCATGAGCTAGGAAGAGGCCTGGACTTGAAGACCAACTGGTCATCAGCTGAACACTTGCGCTTACACTGCCACTATGTTGGGAAATGAGATCCTGAATAAAAAGGATGGATTTCCACAATGGGGAGGATTGCTGATTGAGTTGAATAGTCCAGAGTTCAGTATTGCACAACTAATAGTGATGCACCCAACGAATCCAAACCGAATTCGTTTTAAGATGAAGATTCCAAAGTTGCTTAGCAAGAAAACTTCTGTTGCGAGCTCTAAGATCAAAGAGGCCAAGACCTCCTTCCCTTTTAGGTAGGCAGAGAAATTTCCATGCAACTAGAGCAGAACCATGCCTCCAACCTGTCCATAAAAAATTCCGGCAGATGCTGGTGATTTTGTGGAGAACAACTTCTGGCATAGGAAATATGTTTAGCCAGAAGTGAACTTTGCCATAAAGCACAGTTCGAAAAAGCTCAAGGCGACCAACATACGAGAGATGCTTACCAATCCAGCCTTGAACTGTCAACTCCAAGGCATTTAATAGAGGAGTAAATTGACTAGCTAGTAACCTGTGGGGACTCAAGGGAACCCCTAGATAAGTAAATGGGAAAATTCCTTCCCTAAAGCCTGATTCAGCAAGTATGGCTTGTCTGTGAGCATCCCTGACTTCACCAAAAAATATAGAAAATTTTTAAGGATTTATAATCAACCTTGAAGTTTGACCGAAGAGGTGAAGTTACTGGAGAAGGCACCTGACAGAAGAAGTATCACCCCGTGAAAGAAGGAGGATGTCATCTGCGAAAGCAAGATGTGTAAGCCCTTGAGACTGACATTAGGGTGGAACCGAAATCCTACATGTTGGGAGGCTAGTTTAAGCATCCTGGAAAAATATTCCATACAACAAATGAATAGATATGGGGATAAAGGATCCCCTTGTCGGGCACCACTTTGGCCTAGAAAAAATCCATGGATATCACCATTTACAGCAATAGAGTAGGAAGCAGTGGAGACACATTGCATGAGAAGGGAGACAAACTGATTTGGAAACCTAAGCTGTAGAAGAAGAGTTTCAAGAAAACTCCATTGAACAGAGTCAAATGCTTTCCTAAAGTCCACTTTCATCAGGCAGCTAGGTGAAGAACGTTTCCTGCCATAAGTTCAGAGCAGCTCTTGGACAAGATTGTTGTTATCACTCATAAAGCGTCCACCTAAGAAAGCATTTTACAAAGGGCGGATAATATCAGTAAGTGCATGAGCTAGTCTACCAGCCAGAATCTTTGCAATGACCTTATAAATTACATTGCAGCAAGAAATGGGTCTGAAATCAGATGGGGATGTGACAGGGGCTGATTTAGGGACTAAGGCAATGATGGAGTGATTAACCTATCAAAGGAGTCGACCAGAGAGGAAGAAATCTTGAATAACATCACAGAAATTTTCCCCATCTATATGCCAGGCACGTTTGAAAAGGCATGAGGAATATCCATCCGAACTAGGAGCTTTGTCATCCCCAATACTGAAAACTGCCTTGCGAATATCATCAGGAGTGACTGGGGAGAGTAGAAAGGCATGAGAATCAAGGGAAAGACATGGACCGCTTTGAATAACCTCACTATCAAGCGGGGTAGTGGGATTGGATGAGCCAAGTTGCTGTTGAAAATAATGAACAAAGACGTCTCCAATTTCTTCCAAGGAGGAGGTTCGATGACCTTGGCATGTCCTAATGGCTAGAATAAAATTCCTGTGATGGTTATGATTCATCAGTGCATGAAAGAACTTGGAACCTCTATCACTTTCTTTGAGAAAATTGCATTTGATCTTTTAGCTGAAAAATTGTTTCTCCGCAAATTTCAAATGTGAGAGTTTTGATCTAAGAAGCTTTTCTTGCTCCAATAAATGGTAATTGTCTTTATCATGCTGCAATGATAATTGGTGAGCCGCCAATTCAGTCTCAAGGTGAGTAACACATTCAGAGATGTGCTGGAAGTGTAACCGGTTAAGCTCCTTAAGAGGTCTTTTAAGATACTTCAGCCTGCGACACAGAAGATACATGGGAGTGCCATATAAATCAGAGGACCTAAGTCACGAAGCTTGAACTCAAAGCTGAGTAACTGTATAAGGTGATGGAGCATAGCAGAGTTGCTACCCGTGAGCAGAATATCATCAACATACACCAGGAGATAAAAGATATTAGTACCATCAAATAAGATAAACAGGGAGGTGTCAACCTTGGAAGCTTGGAAACCGATGGAGAGCAAAAAATCACTTAGACGAGTGTACCATGCTCTCGGTGCCTGTTTCAAACCATACAATGATTTGTGCAATTTGCACACATGAGATGGAAGAGAAGAGTCAACGAAACCTGGAGGTCGTTTCATGTAGACCTCTTCAGTAAGAACACCATTGAGGAAGGCATTATGAATATCAAGCTGATGAATCTTCCAACTTCGCGAAACCGCGATAGAGAGAACCAATCGGACAGTGGCCTACTTAATAACTGGACTGAAGGTTTCAGAATAATCAATACCTTCCTGTTGGGTAAAACCTCTAGCAACAAGGTGCGCTTTATAGCGCTCAATACTACCATCACACATAGCATTATGCCAAACTGCATACCGGTCAGCATCAGAGAATGAAAAAGGCTCAGAAGAGGGAGAATACAGTACCCATGTGGAGGTAGAAGTAGCGGTAGCGGAAGCAACTAGATTAGCTGTCTTCGGCTGCTGCGGTCTAAGAGTCATAGGATGTCTGCTGTGTGCTGGTGGAGACGCAGGGGAAGATGGTTGTAGCGAGGAGACTTGTGGCAGCTGATAAGAAGACAAATCAACCATAAGTTGCAGACCAGCGGGAGAGGATGATAAAGAAGCAGCCTTAAGCACAGGACTGTCAGCAGAGGAGGGGCTGGAAGTAGAGACTGAAGCTGCAGGAGTGCTGGCCAGCGAGGGCGAAGCAGAGGAGGGACTAGAAAGTGCCCCAAGACCATGAGGAGAGGAGACCAATTGATGATCTGAACCTGCATCATAAGGGTTAGATAAACAAGCATGGGATGATGGCCAAGGGATGGGTGGAGGCTGTGGTCGGGTGGCTGTTTGGAGTGGCAAAGTGGAGTGTTGTAGGTTGTTTGGGTGGCTAGTGAAAGTGGGTGGCGGTGGGTGGTTTAGCAAATTTGGGAGGGTGACAGTAGCGGGTGGGGTGGGGGTTGTGGTTGAGATCTTTGCAATCTGTTCAGAATTATCAAATGGAAACACATGTTCATGGAAGCGGACATGACGAGAAATATAAATACGGTGAGATGCAATGTCAAGACATCGATAACCAAGATGCGAGGAACTATATCTAAAAAACACACATGGAGAGGAACAAAAATCCAATTTATGATTATTATATGGACGCAGAAAAGGAAAAGAGAGACACCCAAAGGTACGCAAAAAATAATAATCAGGAGACCGTTGAAATAAACAATCAAACGGAGAGCGATGGGCAAGAATAGGAATAGGCATGCGATTTATAAGATAAACAGAGGTTTCAAAAGCATAATTCCAAAATCGAAAAGGTGCTTTACATTGCCCTAAAAGAGTAAGACCTGTTTCCACAATATGCCTATGACGACGCTCTACTGTTCCATTTTGTTCATGAGTGTGGGGACAAATCAGACGATGATGAATACCAATGGTTTGAAAAAAATATGGATAGTTTTTGGTATTCATTGCCCCAGTCAGTTTGAACAGATTTTATTTTTAATGAAAATTGACGTTCGACAAGAGTCTAAAATTGATGAAAAACAGAGTAAACATCAGACTTGGCAACGAGAGGATAATACCATACATATTTAGTATAAGCATCAACAAAGATAACAAAATAACGATAGCCATCTGAAGAAAAAAAAGGAGTAGGGCCCCATACATCACTAAAAATTAATTCAAGTGGAGCAGAAGTTTTGTGACCCGTAGGTCCTAAAAACAAACGCGATGATTTTCCTAAAGGACAACTTTGACATTGAAAATTAAGACGTTTGTTGTTACAAATGATCTTATTTTTCGAGATTAACAATTGAAAAATACGTGAAGTAGGATGACCTAGTCGACGATGCCATAAATCGGCAGAAGCAGAAGTGCAGGGAGATCAATAAGCTTGAGGAACTGACGTGACGGAAGACTTGGTCAGGGCATAGAGACCATCTTTACTCTGACCTGAGAGAAGGACTTCATGGGTGTTGAAATCCTTGACATAAAACACACGAGGGTGAAATTCAAAATAAACATTATTATCAAGATAAAATTTCTGAACAAAGAGCAGAGGTTTCGTGATTGCAGGAACATGAAGAACATTAGATAAGGTGAAAGAACGATGTGGTTTATATATATTTTTGTATGACCAAGATGAGATATAGGAAGGCCCTTACCATCACCAACATGCAAATTATCATTACCAAGATACGGTTCTGAAGCGATCAAGGTGGCAAGATCAGGTGTGACGTGTTGATTGGCACCGGTATCTAGAAACCAATCAATAGAACCGGTTGAGGAGAGATTAGGCTGCACCAGGTTGGCAGTAGGTTGTTGGACATAACCTCGCTGCTGGAATTGAGGGCAATGGGGAGCTGTATGGCCGAAATTCTGACATAGTTGGCAGCGTGGATTCTGCCCCCTATTGCGCTGCCAAGAGCCTTGCCTATTGTCACCGAAGGAGGAGTTTTGGAAGCTGCGGTGATCAGGTCTGGAGCCAGCAAATTGGTTGCCTCTGATGTTGGACTGGTTGGGACGCTAGCCACCGTTGAAGTGGCCCCTACTGCGGCCAGAATTGCCAAAAGTCTGGCGCTACGCAACAAGTGCAGAGATGGAATGTTGGGTGTGGGCAGCAGAGGAGCATGTATGGCAGCAGAAGATTTGTGAAGAAATTCATGTTTGAGGAGATGGCTGTGAAGATCTGCATATGATAAAGGTTCAACATTGGTAATAAGACTAGTAACTAAGTCTTTAAACTCTCCCCGAAGACCACAAAACACATATAAATTTAAATCTTCAAGCGAACCTGGCCGACCAGCAGCAGCCAATTCATCAAATAAGGCCTTCGCTTTTTGCATGAATTGAGTTACTGATTCATCATCCTGTCGAAGATCCTGAAGAGAGCCGTGAAGTTGCATAATACGAGAGTTGGAGGTGGAAGCAAGAGCTCGCTCAAAAGTGCCCCAACCTGAACAAGAACTTTGACAGCCAACAACAAGATTCAAAACTTCCATAGATAGGCAGGAAAGAAGAGCACTTAGAATGAGTTGGTCCTGTTGTTTCCAGGTTTGAAAAAGCGGATTTTCCTGAAGAGAGATACCATCATGGGCAAGAACATGTGTTGATGGACATGTGTTGGAGCCATCAACAAAACCAAAAACTCTTTGGCCTAGGAGATAAGGCAGCATCTGCATACGCCAATATAAATAATTGGTGTTTGTTAATTTGAGGGAGGTGACTTGATGAGTGTGAGAAAGGGAGATAATGCTTGCGGCAGTAGAGGCAGCAGACGTGGGCTGCAAAAGGAGGCGTTCACCAGCCATGGTAGAGGAGAATCCAAGCGGTGACGCAGCAAAGGAAAGCAGAGGAGGCGCTGCAAGAGAAGAGGGGTGCACTGTCGGAGAAGAAGAAAGCTGGACTGCTGGTGCTGCAGAATTTGAAGATGTATGTGGTGGTTGTTCCATTGAAGAAGGTTATGAGAAAAGTAGGTTTAATTTATTTTAGGGTTTTGTGGCTCTGATACCAAGTTGAGAATAATGGAATGTGTTGGGTTGTGCCTTAGCCAACCTTCCTATTTATATAGAGGCAGCAGAACATTGCAATAACTATAATGATTACAACATCCTATATTAGAATCCTATTCTGATAGATACATGAGTAATTGTAATGATTACAACATCCTATATTAGAATCCTATTCTATAATAAAATCAATTAATACTAATACGAGAGTTTGTAAACCTGAATATTTCAAGAGAAGAATGTGATAGACCTTGTTATGAATATTGCAAATAACCATTGGAAAATGTTTACTAAGATGCATCTCAAGAGTAAATAAAATTCTCCCTTACTCTATCATCCTAGTAATAACAGTTTTGTTAAATGGTTTTATTAAAAACAAAAGCAGTTAGTTAGTTTTTTTTTTAATGTCATCTACTACCCTCCCCCCCCCCAACCAAAACAAGACATTGTCCTTAATGTTCTAGGGCAGAAAGATAGAGTATAGAAGACATCACCTGAAACAACGAACAATGATAAACCTGAAACACACTTAAACAAATATAAGAAATAACAAAACAAAATAATAAGCTATTAATAAAACTAAAAGACACAAGGTTTCACAAATGAAGACTCAAATCCAATCTAAGCTTTTTACGGCTTTCCTTAGTTGACCAATTTATGCGACTCATAGAGGGATCAATTACAGGGATGAAAGATTGTAGTTGGTCAATCAATTGTTCAGCAGTAGCAGTAGAGATTATGATTTATCATGCCGAAGATGTTAGAAATTCCTGTTCCACAGCTTGATCAAGAAAAGACAATAAATTATCATAAAAACCATTAACATTTAGCAAACTTATAGGTTTATGGTGAATGTGCAGTTGGGCCCAAAAGGAAATATGAAATATATCTTTTAATGTGCCCAGACCACCTGGTAAGGCAATGAAGGCATCATTGTGTTTAAACATTGTATTCATTCGATCAGACATTGTGGAGACCTGTAGTTCTTCTCCAATTATTTTTCCAATGATGTCCCCTTTTGCTAAAGCTTTGGGGACGACCCCCAAAACTTGACTTCCTCCTAAGAATGCAACTGTTGACACACTCCCCATTAACCCAAGCTTCCTCCCCCATATACTAACTCAATCTTTCTCTCAGCTAGTATCTGACCAAGATGATTTGCGAATTCTATAAACTCTTTTTCTTTCCTAGGACTAGATCCACAAAAAACACAAATATTTTTTATTTTAATAGCTGAGGATCCTACCATTTCAAGACCTGTCTATGGTTGTAGAATGTATGGGTTGAGTTGAAATGAAAGGAAGAAGAAGAAGGTTTTATAGATAAGAAAAAGAAAATGCAATCATATCACCTATATGGAAGCTAGCTGGAGTTTCTCTCTCTTTCTTCCCTTTGTTTTGTTTTTTTTAAAGCATGTGTATGTACATGTAGTTATGATTATGGCTCACATCTTCCCTTGGTTTTATGTCCAAGAACGGCTTAAACACGAGTATGGGTCGGGGATAGGCTTCCCATCTAGTTTTCTTAAAAACTAACAAACATGGTCTTTTTTTAGTCAGATACCCAAGACTATGATTAGCATGTTCTTTATGAAAATTGGGCCATAAATCATGAATTGCACGATTCACATCTCCACTATGATGAGACTTAAGAGTGAATAGAAGATTATCTAAAGACTCTTTATGTTTTGAAATAAATCCCACATTTTAACAATTTTCATAGGTTTTTCAGAATGCATGTGAGTCCTTGAACATGGTGGGTCAGTAAAATCCACTTTGTAAGATTTTTGCAGTCGTTTTTTTATAAGAAATGATCCTCACATGCCTTAGAGTGATAAAATTTAATAACACTACTTACCTTATTGTCTAGAATACATCCTTGAAATATTTGATTAAGACAATATTTGAATAAGTAAGGGTCATCCCAATAAAAGTTTTGGCATCACTCAAAAACTTTCTTTTGTCTTGGTTATCCAAATGAGCTGGCAAAAATCCTGAAGTAAGAAAATTGATATTTTTTTGAACGAAGAGAAAGTAAAGATTCATCAGGAAAGTAATCATCGATTGGTGTGATGTCGTATGTCGAATCTATTGTCAATTTTGACAAATGATCCGCAACAACATTTTTGGTGCCTTTTTCATCCTTGATTTCTTCCTGTTTGAAAGTTTCAAAGATTTTAGAATCGTGACTGACTTCCCTTTGTTTGGTTATGGCATGCGGAAATGGAAGTGCTGGCAGGGAATCGATCTTTTCTTTGCAATGTTCAAATTCAACCCCTTCCTTACCCTTAGAGATTGACTCATCATCTTTCTCACAAGGTTCAAGAGTGGGTTTTTCAATAACCTTATCGCTATGAAGAGTGATGACTGATTTGACTTGAACCATATGTTGGCTTCCGGAACTACTTGCATTTGCATTGTATTATCCCTTTGGATTTTGCTGTGGTACTTACCTTTCTCTTGAAAACTTAGAGCAGAAATGAATTTTGCAAGAGCATCTTTAAAATCTGTCATGCTTTGAGTAAGTTGAGTGTTGATTGTCTCTTGCTTTTCAATGAATACATGCAATGTTTCCACAAGATTTCTTATAGGAGGTAGAGCATAAGAAGGTGCATATCCATGAGAATTTTGGAAATTATGGTGTGCTTGAAATGGTGGCTATGAAGTTTATGCATTATTATTATCACTCTTCCAACTGAAATTTGAGTGATTTCTCCAACCAGGGTTGTATGTTTGCGAGTATGGATCATGATTTGGCCATTGGAAACTATTTAAAGCATTGGCTTGTTCATGGAGACATTCCTTGAAAGAATGCAAATTTAGATAATCATTCATTGAATGTTCATTAGTTTCACAGATTTAACACACAATGTCTTGAACAGATTTTAATTGACCACTCTTTTGTAATTCTAGTGCCTCGACTTTTCTAGTTAAAGATGCAAACTTGGCTTGGTGGTCATGATCTTCCCTAAGTTTGTACATTCCTCCACTAGATGTATGAAGTTGAGTTTTACTTGGTGCTTCATAAGTGTCTATAGTGTCCCAATTTTGAGCATTTTCAGCTAGCAAGTCTAGGTACTCCATTGCTTCATTAGGGTCTTTATCTTCAAAAGTTCCATTGCACATCAATTTCACCATTTGTCTATCTATATATGTTAACCCTTCATTAAAATGTGAAACTAATCTCCATGTTTCAAAATCATGATGAGGGCAAGTATTAAGCAAGTCTCGATACCTATCCTAACATTGGTAAAATGTTTCTCCTGATTTTTTAGTGAAAGTGATGATTTGTCTTTTGAAATAGTTTGTTTTGTGAGACGGAAAAAAATTCTTTAAAAATTATTGTTGCATTTCATCCCAAGCACGAATGGATCCTGACTTAAGATTTTGCAGCCATGTTTTAGCTTTATCTTTTAATGATAAAGGAAAAGCTTTAATCTGATGGTGTTCATTCTACAATTTAAGTCATTACAGGTGTTACAAACTTCCTCAAATTCTCTCAAATACAAGTATGGATTTTCTAGATCTAATCCATGAAAAGAAGGTAAAAGTTGAATAATGTCTGGCTTAAAATTAAAATGAGAAGCATCAGGAGGTAAAATGATACATGATCGCGCACTTGTTCTTGTTAGATTCATGTAGTCTTTAAGTGTTCTAACCCGATTATTCTCATTATTCTCATTATAAAGCGACTGCTTATCCTCTTCGGCCATGTTTTGTAAAGAAGATGAGGATACCCTACAAAGTATATCATTTAATGTACGTGACCAAATTCTCATGCACGTGTAAAAAGAGAATAAAAGGAAGAAAAGAAAAAGAAAAAGAAAAGGAGACAAAACACAACAAACAAAAGTTAGATAACAGAAAAGTGAAAAAAGAAAAATATAGCAAACTTTATAATTTGTACATAAATTTACCTCCCCGGCAACGACATCAAAAACTTGACACGACCAAAAAATTGATGTCATCTTCTAAGTGTAGGAGTGTCAAAGTAATAAATAACGCGGCAAGACTGGGGTCGAACCACGAGGAGATTAACTATATAAATTATAAATAATAATAATAATAAGTAGTTACAGAGGACTTTGAGATGTAAGATTAATGTGAGAATTAAACAATGATAAAAACAAATGTCAAGGTTAGAGATCCACTAATAGTATTAAAATAAATATAATATAAACTCTTTTTATTAATCAACTAGAAACCACACACAAAGGAGGTTCCAATCGGATGAATTATCCTTAATAGTTCATTATAAATTTTTAACATGATCATATTAATTATCTTATTTAAGTAACACCAAATTTTTAAATATTGTCAGGAATTCATGATGCTAACAAATGTAAACAACAAATCAAGTTCCTTTCATAGCACAAGTGTAGGTTATACCATAAGGTTGGCTATAAAAGTGCTAAGCATTTATTGTACCAAGTGTTATACAACACAAATCTAGATTAACCATTTAACAATCATGGTATTAAGAATTAATAAGATAAAAAGATAAGACATGTTAATAACAAACTTTCTTGGATATAAACATTGAAGCCCATGTTGAGTTTATATTATACATATTCTAACACCATTAGTGAAACCTTTTCACCTTGACATAATAAACTTAGCTAAACATAATGATGAAGAGAAACATAAATAAACAACATAAGAACTTAAGTATAGTAAAGGAAATGAAAAGCATAAACAAGAGATTAAGGAAAATATAACATGAAATAAAATTCAAACATTACAAAAATATAAAGAAAGAAATAAAAAGCATGATCTTGATCTAAAAACCAAGATGCCTAAATGCATGGCAAATGCCTCCTTTTATAGGCCAAAATTTAAAATTATTCATTTAATGACTAATTGCTGAGTGGGTGGCCACATCTTGACTTAGTGACAATCCTTATCTTCTTGTCTGAATAAAACATCATTTATAACGTTAGAATTTGAATAGACTTCACTCATGAAAGTTCTAGGAAATTGTCTTCGCTTTCTAGAAAAAAAAAATTTGAGGTCATTTGGACCTCTAGAACTCGAGATATGGGCTGAACACTGAATACTTTCTGGGCTGCAGGACAGATTCAAACTTCTCTTTTGTTGCTACAATTTAGACTTGAAAATGACCTTTTTAAATCTTAGACTCCCATGAAAGTTTTAGGCATATGTCTTAGCTTTCCATCTATATAGAGCAGACCTAAATCCAAGATCTACAGCTCCAGATATGACCCAATAACCAAACAATGTTCCAGTTTGGACTGAACTAACATCTCTTTTCTAAGTTTGACTCTCTCTTTGTCCTTTCAATTTCAATGCTTAAACTCATCAATCAATCCTTTCATTTATGTGATAGGCCTACATTTATGATGAACATTTACCATAAATTAAAGGTATCTTATAGTATCAGACTTGTTATTATAAAAACATGGTTTAGTTAAGGAGTTATTGATACTTCAAGTGCAAAATGATGATATAACACCTTGATAAAAATGCACTTTTAAGTACTAAAAAAAAAGTTCAAGATTGAGAGGTTCAATGGGAGCAATTTCTCAGTATGGAAAATGAGAATCAATGCAATTTTAAGGAAAGACAATTGCTTGGCAATAATTGGAGATAGGCTCGCAGAGATCACTGATAATGCAAAATGGAATGAGATGGATGGCAATGCTATTACTAAAATACATTTAGCATTAGCTGATGAAGTGTTATCAAGTGTGGTAGAGAAGAAGATAGCTAAGGAGATATGGGATACTTTGACAAAGCTGTATGAGTTCAAGTCTTTGCACAATAAGATTTTCTTAAAGTGGAGACTTTATACCCTTCAAATGATAGAAATCATGTCGGTAACTGACCACATCAACACAATAAGAACTCTATTTTCACAACTCACTAATTCGAGTCAACAAATAGAGGAAAATGAGTGTGCAGAACCTACTTCAAAGTCTTCCTAATTCGTATGATTAGCTCATTATCAACTTGACCAATAATATCCTCTCAGACTATTTTAGTATTTGATGATGTTATAGCTACTATTTGAAAGAAGAAAATAAGCGAAAAAACAAAAAAGACAGAAATAGTTCAAACCAAGCAGAGGCATTGTTGATGTCAAAGAGGAAGATCAACAGAGCGTGGCTCTAATGGGAGTCAAATGTAAGGGAGGTCCAAATCAAGAAGTAAGAAGACTGTGAAATGCTACAACTGTAGTAGAAAAGGCCACTTCAAAAGGGATTGTTGGTTTAAAAAGGTTATAGAGAATATTGTAGAGTTATCAAAACCTTAAGGATGTGTTGCAAGTACCTCAGAAGATGGGGAGGTTTTATATAGTGAAGCAGCGACAGTCTCTACAGATAAAAAATAGCTTACTGAGACTTGGTTAATGGATTCAAAAGCAACATGATATACGACTCCTAATCGAGATTGATTTCATACATGTGACCCATCTGTGAAGGCTCAATGTTCATGGGTAATGATCATGCTTTAGAGATTGCTGGTATTGGCACCATCAAATTAAAGATGTATGATGGCTTAATTCATACTATTTCAGAAGTGTGACATGTGAAAGGCTTAAAGAATAAAATTTTATTCATGGGATAATTTGATAATCTTGGCTGTAAGATTCAAATAGATAATGGAATCATGAAAATCATCAAAAGAGTGTTGATGGTTTTCAAGGCAAGAAAGATATTTGCAAACTTGTTTGTGTTAATGAAAGAAACACATCATGAGGTAGATGCGTCAATTGCATCAGCCAGTCCTTTAGAAGAGAAGATGATGATGTGGCATCAAAACCAGGCCACATGTCAGAGAAAGGTTTGAAAATTTTCTCTTATTAGAAGTTACTCTATAGGCTTACAAATGTTACTCTACCCTTTTATGAGCACTGTGTTATAAGTAAACAGCACAAGTTAAAGTTTGCCACATCAACATCTAAGAGCAAATACATCTTAGACTTAATTTATTTTGAGGTTTGACAAGCACTGGTTATATCATTGGGAGGAGCAAGATACTTTGTATCATTTATAGATGACTTCTTCAGGAGATGTTGGGTGTATCCAATTAGAAGGAAGGCTATAACAGACCCGACTGTATGATTTGATCAATGCTAAAAGGTCCTAACATATGCTCTTAATTTGAGGGTAATTTTTTTTTGTAAAGAATTCTACCAAAATTTCAACAGAGTTTCTTTTGTATTTAGGACATCCCAAGTTATTGACTACTATCAATTTACTCAATCAACCCATCATCACAAGGTATCATAATTTCAAACCTTATTTCAATTATCAATATTCAACACCTTATACAATCCACATAATATATCCTATCACGGATGCCATTAGCCGAAGCTAATCTTGTAATTCATTTCCCAGCAATCCTATCACGGATGCCATTAGCCAAAGCTAATCTTGTAATTCATCTCCCAGCAATCCTATCACGGATGCCATTAGCTTAAGCTAATCTTGTAATTCATATCCCGGTTATCCTATCACGAATGCCATTAGCTTAAGCTAATCTTGTAATTCATCTCCCGGCTATCCTATCATGAATGCCATTAGCTTAAGCTAATCTTGTAATTCATCTCCTAGCAATCCTATCACGGATGCCATTAGCCTAAGCTAATATTGTAATTCATCTCCTGGCAATCCTATCACAAATGCCATTAGTTAAAGCTAATCTTGTAAATATGCTAGACTTTATTTACATTGAACATGGCATTTATGCATTCACCAAAAGAACTTTAAATTGCATAAGTGCAAAAAGGAGGGAAAATCACACACCTGATCCAATCTTGGTCGCTTCTCCTGAATCACAAGGAAGTTTTTGGTCATGATCCCTTCAAGCTGAATGTTATCGAGAATCCATATTCATTCATTACACATATGTTACTTTCTATGCATGTTCATTTCCTCATCATAACATACATACACATATCATGTATATTTTCAAAGTTAGTATCTTAATGTGCAAGTGTCCGCATGACTCAGTTCTTATATATATACATATAGTATTCACCTAAAAGTCTAACTGTAACTTTCTTAGACCTGAACTGTTATTGTCTTAGATATCTCACCTTTTGTAACAATCTCGTTGAATTCATGGATTTTAGCCAGCAATTTAACATCTCTAATGAATTATTAACATCTTATAACTCCATTACATACTTGGCGATTTTTCATTTCGTTGCTTTGATTGGTTCGTTGGAGTCCTCACCTAGTATTTAATTGAGAGCTACTAGGAAACCCGGGTGTACTAGTCTTGTCCGAGATTCATGGGTAAGGGATTGGTTGTGATTAGGGAAGGTATTAGCACCCTTAACGCACCCTACCTGAGATAAGCTGCTTCGTGGCTTTGATGTGTTAAAGAAGTTTTAAAAATTATCTTTTCATCGGATATTAGAAGTATGACTTACGTGTAAGTTCATAATTCTTGACCGTGATAAAACCAAAATATTAAATTCTTATTTATTCTTTTCTTTTTTTTTACACACTACAAATTAGACAAATTCAAATACAACTAAACAAAAATTACATTAAATGCTTTAAAAATTACAAAACAGACCCCCAAAAATCCATAACAGTGCTGGGAACCTTCTGGACCTGCATGAATAGTGGTAGCGCGTCTTTCCCACGCACCACTGCCACTAGTGGCACATGGATTCACGTGCCACCGCGAAAGCAACCGAGAAACAGGGCAGTCGAGGTCGGCTTCTTCTCCTCTATCTTCCTACGTCGGCGATGAGGGTCAACTAGGGGGACAGTTGTTTAGGTTTATGTTTTTTTTTTTGTGTTTCATTTAAATTTTTTTGAGACGGTGCTAAAAATGCTAAAATGATGAAAATATATTAAAAAAATAATTTTTGGATTTTTGTTGTTTTTCTCTATTTTTTGATTTTTCTGAAAATTTATCAAACATGGGTCAAAAATTGGGTAGCAGTAGATGCCCCCTCTTTACAATGCTAACAAAGCAAAACTCCTCAATGTTTTGCATAGTAAGCTTTGTAAAGAAAACTTGTCTTCTTGTCTTCTTAACTTGCTCAATATCCACTCATCTAAAGACTTTACTTTTTCTTTTCTTTTCTTTTTGCTTCTTTCTCTTTTCTTTATCTTTTCTTTCTCTTCTTTCTCTCTCTCTCTCTCTCTCTCTTTTCTATTTTTTTAGTTAACCTGAGATCCCATCTGGCAACCTCTTTTACCCAAACCAAAGAATGTGTGTAGCTTAGTCAACCTGAAATCCCATATGCGAAAGCAACCAAGAAACAAGGTAGTTGAGGTCGGCTTCTTCTCCTCTGTCTTCCTACGTCGGTGGTGAGGGTCACCGTCACTTGCAACAATAAAAAAACACACAAATAGCAATCGGTTTTAATTTTTTTTCTATTAAAGATCTGCTTCTCTTTCTCTTCTTCTCCATTTTGGATCTGCTTCTCTCTACATATCGATTATTTTCCTTTTCTTTCCCATTCTTCTCTGTTTCAGGTGGCGGCAAGACCTAGGAGGCTGTCGGCTACTAGGCTTTTGTCGAGTCTGGCCGGCGGAGCTGGAGAAGAGATTTTTTGTCGCCCGCAATCGATGGAGCTACTGTGGAGGTGGAGAAGAAAGGAGTCGTTATGGGGCTGGTCTCCTATGTCGGTGGGCGGTGGCTCTAGTGGAGAAGATGGGGCGACTGCGATATGGAGAAGGTCTGGTGTGTAGAAAAATTCAAACCGAGGAGGGGTTCTGTGTCGTTGGCTAAAAATGATAGGAAATGGGGGAAGATCAGTTGTGGGTTGAAGGGAAAATGAGGGCTGGTCTGCTCGGGTTAGATGAAGGGGAGAGGTTTGGCTGGTTTTGGGGGACGGAGGAAGGAGCAGAGTGAGTTGTGGCTGGGAGAGGGCAGCTTGGTGAGGGGGACGACTGTTGGGAGAGAGGGGTTGTCTTGGCTAGTAACTAGGGGGATGGTTGTTTTAAGTTTATGTTTTCTTTTTGTGTTTTTTTTTCAAAATTGCCCCCCCTATTTTTTTGTGTTGTGGAGACCATTATTTATATGTAAAAATATTGATAGGTTTCCAACTTGGTCCCTCAACTTCTTTCTTCTTTTGTAAATTTTGATTTTTCTTATTTTTTTGGATTTTTCTTATCAACATCGCCTCCAATGAGGAAAATCGGTGAGTTTTAAAAATAACACATTAAAAGTCGAACTCATTCCCAAGATCTTTGAAAATTTAAATTCTTTTGAGACGATGCTAAAAATGCTAAAATGACGAAAATATCTTAAAAAACATATTTTTTGGATTTTCATTGTTTTTCTCTATTATTGGATTTTTCTGAAAAATTATCAAAACTTGGGTCAAAAATTGGGTAGCAACAAGGGCCACCAATCAACTATATTCCTCATCAGACATCTACATGAAATTTAAGAAGTTGTAAACAGACTTTTAAAAAAAATAGTTCTATTGCCTACATTATTCAATTACTTGCACATTAAGATACTAACTCTGAAAATATACATGATATGTTATCAAAACATGCAGATAGAAAGTTATCAAAACATTTGGTGGCTAAAATACATATTTGAAGAGTTATCAAAACGGTAAGGATGTGTTGCAAGCCCCCTAGAAGATGGGGAGGTTTTATATAGTGAAGTAGCAACAGTCTCTACATATACAAAAGTGCTTACAGAGGTTTGGTTAATGGATTCAAAAGCAACATGGCATATGATTCCTAATCGAGATTGGTTTCATACATATGAACCCATCTTTGAAGGCTCAATGTTCATGGGTAATGATCATGCTTTAGAGATTGCTAGCATTGGCACCATCAAATTGATGTATGATGGCTCAATTCATCCTATTTTAGAAGTTCAACATGTGAAAGGCTTATAGAAAAAAATTTGATCCAAACAATTTGATAATCTTGGTTGTAAGATTTAAATAGACAATGGAATCATGAAAATCATCAAAAGAGTGCTAGTAGTTTTAAAGGCAAGAAAGATAGCTGCAAACTTGTTTATGTTAATAAGAGAAACACATCATAAGGTAGAGGCATCAATAGTATCAGTTAGTCCTTCAGAAGAGAAGATGTTGATGTGGCATCAAAATCTAGGCCACATGTCGCAGAAAGGTTTGAAAATTCTCTTTGATAAAAAGTTACTCCATAGACTTACAAAGGTTACTCTAACCTTTTGTGAGCACTGTGTTATAAGTAAACAACATAGGTTAAAGTTTGGCACATCAGCATCTAAGAGCAAATGCATCTTTGATTTGATTCATTCTAATATTTGGCAAGCATCGATTGTATCCTTAGAAGGAGCAAGATACTTTGTATCATTTATAGATGACTTCTCCAGGAGATGTTGGGTGTATCCAATTAGAAGGAAGGCATATGTGCTCGCAGTCCTCAAACCTTCAAAGCACGGGTAGAACTTGAATCTAAAAAGAAGATCAAGTGTTTGAGGATTGATAATGGAGAAGAGTAAACCATTGATGAAATTGATAACTTCTATCAACATGAAGGTATCGAAAGGTGGTTCACAATAACATACACTCAATAACAAAATGGAGTTGCAGAGAGGATGAACAGAACTGTATTATAAAGAACAAGAGCAATGTTGAAGGCTATAGGTCTAGGAAAGCCATTCTAGGCAAAAGCAGTCAAAACCGCCTGATATGTGATAAATCGATTAATTGAGATGAAGACACTAATGAAGATGTGGACTGGGAAGGTAGCTGATTATTCTCGATTTCATATATTTGGAGGTCCTGTGTACGTGATGTACAATACTCAATAAGTTAGCAAGTTGGATTTAAAATCCAGAAAATATGTATTCTTAAGATATGCTGATGGCGTGAAGGGCTATCGCTTGTTGGATCCCACTGCCCATAAGTTTGTCATCAGTAGAAGATAAAATGCAAATGGAAGAAAATAATAGCATTTTAAAGTAGACTACAATAGTCCAGATGGTAAGCACTCAGAATCATACTTCTTTTGAAGCTATACTAGAGCATAAAGAACAACAACATATAAAGTCTGAAACTCCTGAAGTTTGACATTTAACTTGTGAAAGAAGTCCACCGGCTTGACACTCAAAATATGTTACTAGGAGCAACATTGCATGTTGTCTTCTAATAGAGGATGGAGAGACATCAACTTTCCATGAGGCTATAAAAGCATAGATGTATCTATATGAATGACAACAATACAAGAGGATATTGAAACTCTACACAAGAATAACACTTGGGATCTTGTTCTGCTACCACAAGGAAGGAAGACCATTGGCAATAAATGGGTTTACAAGATAAAGTGTGATGGTAATGATCAAATGGAGCGGTATCGTGCAAGATTGCTCAGAAAGAAGGAATAGACTTCAATGAAATATTTTCTCTGGTGGTACGACTTACTATAATTAGAGTAGTCTAGGCGATATATGCTATATTTGATCTTCACTTAGAGCAGTTAGATGTGAAAATTTGATTTCTTCATGGAGAACTTGAAGAAGAAATTTATATGCTCCAACCAGAAGGTTTTGCTTAAAATGGTAAGGAGAACTTGGTTTGTAGGTTGAACAAATCTCTATATGGTCTCAAACAGGCACTGAGGTGTTGGTACAAGAGATTTGATTCCTTCATAACTAGCCTTGGGTACAATATACTCAGTTCAGGCCGTTATATGTATTACAAGAAGTGTGTAAAAGATGATGATATAATCATTTTGTTATTATACGTGGATGACATGTTAATAGGCCCCAACAAAGATAAATTTCAAGAATTGAAGGCACAATTGGCTAGGGAGTTTGATATGAAGGACTTGGGACCAACAAATAAGATTCTAGGGATGCAAATTGACCAAGACAAAAGTAAGAGAAAGATTTTGCTTTCTCATAAGAATTATTTGAGGAAACTTTTACGATGCTTCAACATGTAAGATTGTAAGTCAATTTCCACCCCACTTCCTATTAACTTTAAATTATCCTTAAGTATGTCTCCTAGTAATGAAGTAGAGAGGATAGAGATGTCTCAAGTACCATATGCATTAGTAGTAGGAAGTTTAATGTTTATCATGTACCAGACATTGCACATTGCACATGTAGCAAATGTAGTTAGTTTATACATGCAAATCTTGGTAGATAGCATTGGAACACTATTAAGAGGGTCTTGAGATACATCAAGGGTACCTCAGATACAACATTATGTTATGGAGGATCAAAATCTATTATTAGAGTTTATGTTGATTTAAATTTTGCTGGTGACCTTGAGAAAATAAAATCCACTACAGGTTATATGTTCATAATTGCAGGAGGAGTTGTAAGTTGGGTCTCTAAACTTCAGACTATTGTAACGTTATGCACAACAGAAGCTAAGTACATGGCAGCTATACAAGCTTGTAAATAAGCAATATGGATGAGGAAACTTATAGAGGAGCTCAGATATAAACAAAAGAAGATTCTTTTGTATTGTGATTGTCAGTGTGCATGCATATTAAAAGGAATTTAGTGTTTTGTTCAAGAAAAAAAGAAATAGATGTTCACTATCATTTTGTTTGCGACGTGGTGAAAGATGGAAGTGTGGATTTTAAGAAGATTCACACTAAGAAAAACCTAGCAATAGCTTTGACCAAACAGTCAACACTGACAAGTACATATGGTGTAGATCCTTTTATGGCCTAACAGAAATGTAAGCACATGAAGATGACAAGTATAAAAAGGATAGAACAATCATAGATGATCAAGTGTGAAGACTTGATTAAATCATCAAAGTCTTCAAGTGGGAGAATATAAAGCCAGTTGGACATTAATTAATGCTGCCTAAGTCAACAATGTTAAGAACAATTCAATGCCACTTGCAGCACCAATTAATGCCTCATGTCTTTCGCAAGACAAAGGAATGAATGCCTGCCTATAAATAGGCAATGCATCCAAGTCTTAAGATGTACACATAAGAGAGAAAGAAGAGAGAAAGGATGGAAAGTAATCCCACAAAGTTGTGACGTATTTGTGAGAGAGTAAAAGATGTGTTTTCTCTTATTAATAGAGAGATTCTCAATTGTTCTCCTATTAGTAAAGAGAGGTTGTAATTCTCACATTACTTAGTAAAATCCTTTTATACTTGCCCGTGGACGTAGCTAAATTTGGGTCAACCAAGTAAATTCTTGCGTGTCTCATTTCTCATTTTATCATGTTCATTGCCTTTTATCTTGTCAGGTTTGCATGACAGTATCTTAACAAAAACATTACAAATCACAATAAGCTCAAACACCAATAGATCCAAACCCTCCAACACCTCTCACAGTTGCATCCAAATCCTCGACTTCGATGACATTAGGAGTTACAATTTTCTCAAGAATCAACTGCGCAATTCTATCGCCAACCTTTACCTCGAAATCAACACTAGAGGGGTTAAACAAGATAAACCCAACATAAAGAAAATGAAGTTTTGAACCATATTATAAAATGCTAGAATTAAAAGGACCAAAAGATAAGTCCAGGGAGGATATGTGGACAAAAGTACATTTTTGCATGAATTCTAGAAAAGCCATGCTATTTTTTTACATTTGATCTTTTTTTCTTTTTATTGTCTTTATGCTATAAATTTAAACTTTATCTCATCAACTCGGCCTTGGATCAAGTTCGTACCTTTAATTGCCAAAACTATATAAATATAAGAGATCATCAACTCAAAAAAATCACATGAAATAAATAAAAAGTTTGATGACTAAAAAAGCAATATTGAAATTTATGTGCTTTGTGAGGAGAAGCATAGTGCCAAACATCCTAGTAAAACACCTTTAAAGAATTAGTTTTTATATATACAACTAGTAAAGATTGAAATTTAACAAGGCATGATTAAAATTTTAAAGAATTCATTTTAATAAATATTTAGATAAATAATATTAGTCGCTCATTTACAAACAAATTTAAACATATAAGAATACCATTCTTTTTTTTTTTTTTTTTTTTAAGTTTGATAGTCAAATTAAGACTTGATGCATTATAAAAATACCTTAAATTTAACTCCAATTGTATTACTTTATTATAAATTACATCTCAAATACTTTTATTTTATCATTTTTTCTAAAAAATACATAAATATACCTCATAATCTTTTCATTATCAATTATAGTTTAAGTTTTGTTGCACAAGCACCAGCAGCAACAACAACAAAATGTGGAGTAATTTTTGGTGGGTTTTTTTAGAATTGGAAATTTTTAGATTGGAGTTTTCGAAGGTATACTTAATTAGGATTTTCAATTTAGGTTTTTTGTATGGGTTTATGGGACTTTATTTGATTTGCCTGTTTTTTTTTTTACTTGCAAACTTAGAATTAAAAGTTGTAAAGAGACAATGAAGATGGGTTAGGGTTTTTCTCTCTATTTTATAAGTCTCTCTATCGATTCTATTGTTTAGAAATAAATTGAAAAAATTAATTGAAAAATCAGTTCAGTGAATAATTGGTGGTTGAGTATTATTATTAATTAAAAAAAAATTAGCCAAAGAGAAAACAAAGGAAAAGTAAAGTTTATAAGCAATCTTCATTTACACTTTTACATGGTGCGCTCAGTTCCTAATTTAATGGGACGAGGAAAGGTGTTGTTGTATTCGGCATTGTGACATCTTTATATATTTTATATCTGGACCAACTGGCTTATTTGGTTGAAATTTGATTCTTATGAGTATCAGAAACCTCAATTTGGTAGATTTCGTTGGTGGAATTGTGAATATTTTTACATGATGCTTCTTTTATAGTTCATATCCATGCCTTCCTTGTTGCCACTGTTTCTTTCAGTTTATATCCATCGTAACAATAGTTTATAATGTTTTATTAACTTGATCTATTATGCTTTAAGACTCCGACTAAACCAAAAACTCCAGCAACACATCTCTAAAGCAAAAAAAAGCAACAATTGAATCATGCCATAAAAATTTGTTTCAAAATAAGAGGTTATTGTAACATTTAACAGTTTTACCGACGAAAATATTATGTCGATGTAAGATTATCACTTCGTCGGTAAAAGTTTTACCAACTAATTCCCCGACAGAAACTGTTCGTCGAGATAACATTTGTCAGTAATTCAATATTTTGTCACTAATTCTATTGACAAAAAAAAAAATTCAAAAACCGATGGATTTACATACAAAAAATAATTCCCACTGGAAATATACCGACAAAATTATTCTGTCAGTGTTTGTGGCATATGCAGTAAATATTTTGCAACTCTCGGTAAAATACCAATGGACTATGTTCGTCTGGAAATCCGTCAGTGAAAGCGGCATATATACTAAATATTTTGCAACTCTCGGTAAAATACTGACGGATTTGCAACTTTCAGTAAAATACTGATGAACTACATTCATCTGGAAATTCGTCGGTGAAAGTGGCATATACAGTAAATATTTTTCAACTCTCTATAAAATACTAATGGACTACTTCCATCTAGAAATCCATCGGTTGTTATTTTAAAAAAATTAAAAATTATTTAGAATAAATAATATAAATTATTATAAATTAATAGTAAAAAAAACCAATTATGCAAATAAAAGTGTATGAAACATTAAAAATATGAAAATAAAGTTAAATATTATTCATCCAATATTGATTGAAACAAAAACTTTGAAATTTATGGGCCGAACCTGCCAAATGCATGGGCTGGTCATGTTTCCAAAAAAAAAAAATTAAACCAGAACAATGGCAGAGATAGAGGCAGGAGGTCCAGGCGGAGTTTCGGCGGGCTCGGGTTTTTCCCAAGGGACATCATTAAAACGTATGTTTCAAAAAGAGGGTGCACGTTACAACATGTATCATCCATCTGTGATCTAATGTCCATGACCATTTGGCGGAGTTGTTCATAATCCGCCAAGAGTCTTTCATATTGTTGTTTCAAGGCCATGAACTCCTCAGATTGGGTGCGCGGTACTGATTAGGAGCTCCCAACGATTGAGACACTATGGGCTGCCCACAAGTTCTCGACTGTAGTAATGGAGAGCCCGTACACCCGATTTTTATTGGGTTCACCAAATGATCCTACCTCCATCCACAAATCCGGATCAAAATCTGAATGGATCGAAGGATCATCCCCATATCTCTCCCTTAACCGACTATTATAGGTCTCCTGAATTTTTTTAAAAAATTAATCATATTCAATTCAAGAAAATAATAACTTACAAAATAAAATGAAATAACCAACATACCACAAAGTGTTGAGCGCGATTGTTCACGAACTGTTGCACCCCTTTTTAGCGGTCTTCACTCCGCACGTGTCTCTATAAACAACTATATTGGGCTCGACTCACGTCTAAGAGACGTAGCCTTTAAAAAATAATGTTGCAAGTTAAATATATTTATAAGTAACAACAAATTAATTAATGATATATTTCATTTAAATTAATCTTACCATCCGTTTTACATGTGCAGTAAACGGAACGGAGCCACCCGTGTGCGTGGTCACGGAACCATGAATTTGCTGGTTCCGGTTGTCGGCATCAGACTATGAGCATCGCATGAACCGCTTAGACATCATGTTATGAATATATTGTGGCCATAAATCCCCCAGGACATATGGCCGTTTAAAATCCCTCCAAGCTACCACGTCATTCTAGCCTTGGAGACCGTTATCTCTCACGTATTTTTTGGTTTCTTTTTTGTGATTCATACCAAAAATCACGCAACCTACTTCCATAGTGACAAATTAGATTTTAAAACATAATTTTTTTAAAAATATATATCGTATTGCAACAGAATATGTTACTTAGTTGCCGCGTGATTTTCCAACACCCTTCTCGCAACATTGTCATGCGCACTGTCCCACTCGAATTTGTGCTGTGTATAAATAATTTATTTAAAATAAAAATAATAATTTATCTACAATTATAATAATAATATATTAAAAATAAGCTAGAAATTAGAATTTTACACCAACCTAAAATCTTCGAAACCATGCATTGATATAAGGTCTCCATTCACGATGTATGGAAACCTGACTCCATTGAAATAATGGAATCTCCATCGGCGATTTAAACGCCAATGTTATTACTCGGGCAGCCTCAATGTTTGTGAACCTGAAAAAAATTAAATTAATGAAATATTAATTAGTTATTCATAAATTATGTTATAATTAAAAAAAAAAAAGTAAAACCGAAACAAACTTACATTGAAAGGTCATCCTTCCAATGTGCTTGGTACTTGCGGGTGAATAGATTCCATTATGAAGGCACATCGCCTCTGCGTTATGAAACCGTGCTCGAAGAGGCAGCATCATGAGTTGGCGCAAGTGCCTCTTCTTGATCGGCACCTAAAGACAAGTCATCCTCGTTGCTAGAAGAACTAGCTGCAACCATATGCTCACGACGTGCTGTTGATTTCATTCTATGCATCTACACAAATTTATATGAATAATAGCATAATTTAAATCGATTATTAAAAAAACAATTTGGCAGCATCTCCCCTATACTGGAGACTATCCAAAGTTGTTAAACCTGTAAATATTAACAACATCCACAAACCAATTCACTCTATTGAATTTTTTTTATATAACCTAACATCTATACAAATTTAACAATAAAATAAAGAAAAGAATAACATTTAATTTTATATATTCAACTAACATCTATAGAAATTCATCAATAACAATTAAAATTAATGGAAATAATTAAACACATATCATGCAATAATAGAGTAAAATTGAGATAAAATAATTAAATTTAATCATATATATTCAATTACCATTTACAAGGTAACTTCAACAATAACAATTAAAATTCAACAAAGTATTCAATTATTGTGGCAATACAAACAATAAAATATATTGAACAAATTAAGAAAAAAAACTACAAACTTGAGGAATAAAAATGCTTACCTTAATGGTGTATTTATTTCAATATTTTTCTACATACAATATAAAAAAACTAAAAACATAACAAAAATATATTATTAATAAAACAAAGAAAAAATGAGAAAAATAAAATCATTAAGCATATTAAATGAAAATACATATCTTTTAATTTGTTGAAGATTACAAGGAGCTAAAGATTACAAGGAAAAAATGAAAATTTTTGCAATAGAAGAGAGAAAAAAGATGATATGAAATGAAAGAGGAGAGAAATGAACTGAATGGGCGGTCACTGAGATTTATAGTGCAGTTTTACCGATGGACTCACCAACAACCTATTTAAATAATATTATTTTTAATTATTCCATTTGTAAATTTTGAATTTCACACTAAAATTTTTAAATGACCCTCAAATTTTTAAATGACCCTCCAGATTTTTCGTAGTCCATCGGCATATTCACGCAGTCAGAGATGCATTAATACCTGGCCTTTGGAATTTGCAAAGTCTGTCGGTGAGTTCGTCAGTAATTGTGAACTGCATCGACAAATACCGACGAACTATATCTGTTTGTAGAGACGTTAATGATTATGGCATGTGTAGTAAATATTTTGCAACTCTCTGTAAAAT
This sequence comes from Populus alba, assembly GCF_005239225.2. Lineage (NCBI taxonomy): Eukaryota > Viridiplantae > Streptophyta > Magnoliopsida > Malpighiales > Salicaceae > Populus > Populus alba. The sequence continues at coordinate 19,960,039 of NC_133297.1, read as the reverse complement.
ACCGACGAAATATGTTCGTCGGTATCAACGTCGGTGATAGTGGCATATGTAGTAAATATTTTTCAACTCTCTATAAAATACCGATGGATGATGTCCATTTAGAAATCTATAGGTAATGGTACACTATTCATGACAAATTGTGTTTGTATGGCATATTTATCATCTTGCAAACACTTAAATTACAAAATGAGTGTTTGCAGGAGCGGCAAATGACCTGAATGGGTTGAATCCGTCAGTATACAATCCAAGATGCACGTTCCTTGATTAAGTTGAAAAGTGAGGATGCATATTGTTAAAGTGTTTCCATGCTTCGCCGTCAGAAGGATGCACTATCACTCTATCAACCGCATCATGTGATTGGTGCCATGTCACGTGCTCAATAGTCCTTAGTGACATGAATAACCTCTACAGTCTAGGTGTGATTGTGAAGTATCTAAGTTTTTCATATGTCACAAGAGTCTTTCCCCTGCCATTCATGGGTTTGTAATGCGAATGCTCACATGTCATGCATTCGGTCAGCTCAACATTTTTAAGTTAGTATAACATGCAGAAGTTAGAGCACATATCAATTTTATGGTATCCTAACCCGAGGGGTTTCATCATGGACTTTGCAGCATAGAAGTTCTTTTTTAGCTTGTTCCCTTCAAGTAAAATGTTTCTAGCCCATTTGATAATTTTTTCATAACCGGCCACACTCATCTTGTGATCTGACTTGATAGTGAACATCTGTGCTATGACCAATAATTTACTGTGGTTCATGCAACAATCTCATAATGGTTCGTCAGAATCTTTCAACATATAAAAAAAACCTTGTTGCATCTGCATTAGGTTCTTCTTCTATGATTGGACATTGACTGCCATTACCTTAATTCATTCTCATTGCATCCATAACCATATTACTGTAAGGATTATTGTTGTCATTTGCAACTCCATGCACATTGCTAGAACTAAGAGTTGACCCAACCATCCTTTCTACCACGCTCTCATTACAAACAAATAGTTCTCTGTGTGCTTACCAACATGTGTAATCTTTCATGGACCCTTTGTGTAGAAGGTGCATCATTACAACATTTGGATGCATATACTTTTTATTTTTACATTTCCTGCATGAACAACTAATACCGCCTTCAGTAAAAGTTCTGGAAATAGATGTTGCGAAATTAATAAAATCCTGAACCCCATTACAATAACTCATCCTCCACAATCTTTTGGGTGAATCTCGATATATCCATGAACGATCATCCATGACTTCTATCGAACCTCTATAAAATTATGATGACAACATGTATTAATTAACTATGTTAAGTAAATAAATTTTCAAAACTATTGGTTTACCTGGAGATTATTCAACAAACTAATTAAAACTTCTCCTAAATATTTATTATCAATTATCAATATCCATACAAATTTATACATATAAATTTACAGAAATTACAGCTCCGTAATAGCATTGATAAAAATTAAATCGGACCTGTTAAACAAGCTATTAATTATTTCATCACAACACATTTAATTCGGTAATTCAACAAAGTTTCAACAATTTACAAACTAATACAATTTTACAAAATCTAAAACAAACCATAACAAATACAAAATTATACATTCATACTACAAGTTTGTTTGAGAAATAACAATAAAACATGTACATACACTAACAAAATATATACACTAAAAAAACAATAAAAAACAATAAAATTGACATTTAAATGTTAAAATTAAAAAAGATAGATTTACTTACAAAAAATGATAAAATCCACAATAAATTAGAACACGGATGTTGTGACCACAAACGTTATAGAGACATGACTTGTGTTGGGAAGAGGGGGATATTTTTAGGGGGGTGGTTGTTTGTAGTTTGGGTGGGGAGAGTTGAGATGGGGAAGAAGAAGGAGAAATAGGGGAGGAGAGGGTAGGCAGAGTGGTAATATATTAACTCTTACCGAGGGATTTACTGACGGAATACTTCTGTCGGTGATTCCCTCAGTAATTCTGACAGTGAAATTAGTCATGTCACTGTATAGAGATTCCAGTGTGAATCCTTCGGTCATTCTGTTGGTAAAATTGTCCACAAAAACTACCACCTCATCGAACTATTTTTTTTTTTTTAAAAAAATTCTACATTTTTCATTTGTAATTCAGTTGGTATGCCGGTATATACTGACTGAATTACTGATGGAATAATATCCATCGGTAATTATCACCATAATTTACTGACAGAATTATTCTTTGCTTCTGTCTAGTCACAAATAATTTCCATCTCGCTCTCTTCGTTATTAGTACTGAATGTGAGCATAAAGAAACAAAATGCTTCAGAAACTGTCCTCACAAATAATTTTAAACAGATGTACCAGAATTGCGTACAATGACAGGCATGCTGATTAAAAGTTTTGCTCTTAGGTATTTTATTTACTCATTCTTTGCTTCTGTCTAGTCACAAATAATTTCCATCTTGCTCTCTTCGTTATTAGTACTGAATGTGAGCATAAAGAAACAAAATGCTTCAGAAACTGTCCTCAGACCCAAACTTTTAATCAGATGTATCAGATGCACAATTGCAGGCTAATCTGGATTTTGTTTGTGGTTGAGGGATTGACCGTGGTCCGATCCAACCAGGCGGGGCTTGCTTTGAACCGAACACAATAGCATCTCATGCTGCTTCTACCATGAATCTCTTCTATCAAACTTCTGATAAAAATCCTTGGAACTGTGATTTCTCACAATCAGCCATTTTCTCTTCCAACAACCCCACTAAGTTTTCTCAAAACACTTCCTTTTTGGTTTTACTAATCCCACTTCATGTTACTGCATTTGCGCATAAACTGCAGGCTATAATGCTTGCACTTACCCTAGTGAATGCACCTGAAGAGGACCCATGTACAGAGCCTTTTGGAGGTGATGGGTGCTTTATACCATTCTCTTTCTCACTTAAAATGTTGAAGCCATCATCTTTTTACTAGTAAATTAGGGAGATTCAGTGTGTGTGTGTAGGCTTGCAAGGAAATGTTCATACTGTATTTTTTTTTTAGAACGACCTATCCTCCACGTATTTGTGAAATTAGTTGGTCAAGTTTCTTACAACTGAGTAATGCTTGAGGTTAAGCAGCAAGATAGTGTGATTTGATCAATACAAACAGCAATAAAATATACATAGCCTTGTTGCAGGTGGTTAATAAAAAGATAAAAAAGGAAATAAAACCATAAAACACCCGTGTCTTCATTAACAAAAGTTATGGTGCGACGACAAACACTTGAAAGCTAGCTTGTTAACGTATAGTTCCTCCAGCCCTAACAACTAACACTAAGCATTGTCACAACAATTGCATCTGCTTATAAATTCTTTGAAGACAAGTTATCCTTCCAAGTTTCAAAGCTTCTCTGTAGAAATAAACATGCACAATTTTCCTTTATCTGAACCTACTCATACGTGGGCACAACGTAGATGACGTTGAAATCCTGTATGTAGATCGTTAGGGGCCAGGTTAATGTTGAAAAGAAGTATTGAAAACTGAAAAGCATTCTCCACCCTTCAATCCTACAAGTGAAACAGAGAAGACGAGAAGGTTCCTCTTTTTTGAGACTCGCAAAGGGTTATTAGTGTGAAATCCATAGATCAAATTGCTATGTAAACTTCTGAAAATTGGTTTGAGCTTTGATTTGTGTGTGTATATATATATATATATATAAACCGTCTTCGAAGGTAAGAATTTAACTCTATTATTTTTATGTAGAATAATGTTGGTTTTTTTTTTAATTCTCTGCTTTTATAGTTTCAACAAAGATCAAACTGCTTTTTTTGGTACTTCATTGTTCAATATATATATTTGATTACTATGATAATAATTTTGTGTTGTTGCGTACTTAGTTAGCACACGTTTCTAAATCTAGAGGTCGCGGTTTATTTCAACGTCATCTACGTATTAGTAGGATCAGATAAAGGAAAATTGTGCATGTTTATTAGTAGGTTCAGATGCAATGGTTTTGACAATGCTTAGTGTTAGTTGTTAGGGCTGGAGGAACTATACGTTAACAAGCTAGCTTTGAAGTGTTTGTCATCGTACCATAACTTTCCAATCGATTTGAGTTCATTTTATAAAAATTAACCAAGGCAACAAAAACAATTAATGATCAGAATAATTAATCAGTTTGGTTTGACTAAATTAATATGCAAAAGTATATTTTCGCATGAATTCTAGAAAAGCCATGCTAATTTTTTTTTTAATGTTTGGTCTCTTTTCTTTTTAATATGCTTTTATGCTATAAATTTAAACTTTATCTCATCAACATTGCCTTGGATCAAGTTCGGACAATTAACTGCCAAGAATATATAAATATAAGATATCATCAACTAAAAAAAATCACATGAAATAAATAAAAAATTTGACGACTAAAAAGGCACTATTGAAATAACCGAAAAAACCAAACTGAACCCAAACAAAAAAAAACTACAAAAAACCGAGCCAAATAAAACCGAACCAGAACTGGTCAATTAAAACTGGTTTTTGTTCTTAAATAACTGAACCGAACCAAGCCAAAATAACTTTGGATTTAGCCCAACATTATTGATTCTGTGATAGGACCTAATTTTCTTGGGCTGTGTCAGGACCCAAAGCACTAGGGTTTGGCGTTTGTACCCAAAGCTAATGGGTCCTGTGTCGGGACCCAGTTTTCTTTGGCTAAGTCAAGACCCAAAGCACTTAGGTCTGACGTCAGTACCCAAGGCTAATGGGTGTTGTATCAAGACCCAAGGTTCTTGGGTCTTAGGTTTCTAACTATAATTATTTTTATTATAATTAAATTTATTAATATAAAAATTATGATTATTATTATTATTATTGTTATAAATATTATTATTTTTATTTAAATTAAAAGTATTAATATTAAAAATAGGCATTAAATATAGAATATGCTACAAGTCGGGGGCAGAAGCGTAAAGATGACTTAGGATGTATTCTTGTTATAGAATATGGGCGGTGAAACTTCAAATAGAAACCAATTACGATAAACTGGTTTCCTAGCTATGCTAGGATTCACCTTTTAAAATATTAAAAAAATATAAGATTAAAAACATTATAAAAGCATTGAATCTGACTTCAACGCCAAATCCAATAATAATATTTATAATATTAATAATAATATTTCACTTATCTGCCAAAAGTTTTATTTTTTTTGTATAACCGAGATGAGATATAAGAAGGCCCTTACCATCACCAACATGCAAATAATCATTACCAAGATACGGTTCTGAAGCAGTCAATTTTTTTTTTTTTTTTTTTGCCAAAATTTTTATTTTTTTTAATCTTTCAAAAAAAATTATGGTTTCTCTTTGATAGTGATAATAGTTTTTAAAAATTTATTAATGATAATGATAATAATAGTAATAATAAAATTATCATTAATTTTTACACTTCAAATCAAATCATGGTTGTTTTAAAATATTGATAATATTTTTTTTCAAAATTATTAATTATCTTATTAATAATATTAATTATAATAAAAATAATTATATTTATAAAACAAGTAATACTATTTTTAATATTAATACTTTTAATTGAATAACTTAGAAAGCAGGTACCAAGGGAAAGGAAAAAACTACCAAACACCTACCTCCCAAACCAACTCTATCAAATAAAATTCCTGGCCAATTAACATAAACATTTACCAAAGAAGAGACAACTAACAACCAGAAGAACAATTACCACCTTTGCCAATGACCTTAAAAGAGTTATATGCCAAATTGCTAAGTATTGGACAGATAGCTCCCCTACCACTACCACCTATGCAGCCACCTTTCCCTACCTGGTAAAACCCCGAGTTGACTTGTGAATACCATGCTGGTAATACGGGTCATAGCATTAAAAACTACGTAGCTTTTAAGAAGAGGGTATCGCAGCTTATCAAAATCAGATGGGTCACTTTTGAAGATTCGCATAATGTGAATTCCAACCCTTTACCCAAACATGTTGTAGGTGGTAGTGGAGTGAATACTATGGAGGTCGGTAGCAAAGAGAAGGTGCTAAGAGTGACCATGACGAGGTTGTACGAGATGTTGGTACAATCTGGACATTTGGAGAAACCATCTAAACATTGCATGAGGGAAAATGATTTTTCCCATTCCATAAAAAGAAAGGGCATCACATTGATGAATGCATTGAGTTTCATCAAAAGGTTGTGAGAATGCTAACTTTAGGAGAGCTAAGGATTGAGGCTGTAAGAGATAATGAAGAGTTAGAGATGATAGAGAATCAGGGGAAACGTAGAGTCCAATCAATAGCTAATAGGCTCTCGAAATTGGTATTAACTAAGCCCTCATATGCAAACAAAGTAGACTATGGAGTGATGCCTGGAGATTATGGTTATACCTCGAATATCGAAACTCCTTTGCCGTTGTTCCGAACTGAGTTAAGTGGGCTAACTTGGAGTGGTCGTTGTTTCACACTTGAAGAACTAGAGAAGCAAAGAAAGGCTAAGGGCAAGGAGGTGTTGGACCTCGATAAAGAGTTTGAGGTAAATAAACATGTGACTAAGGAAGAAACAAATGAGTTCCTGAAATTGATGAAGCATAGTGAGTACTGTATAGTGGATCAGTTAAAGAAGACCCCTGCCAAGCTCTCCATCATGTCATTAATAGTCAGCTTCAAGCCGCATCGTAATGCTTTGCAAAAAGTACTGAATGAGCCCTATATACCCCAAGATATTGAACAAAAGACTACGGAGCATCTAGTAGGGAGGATCCATGCTGCCAATTACTTATATTTCATGGAATATGTACTTGACACTGAAGGAACTGGACATAACAAGCCCTTGTATATCACAGTCTGATGCAAAGATTGTCTCATCGGTAAATTTCTCATCAATAACGGCTCGGCTTTTAATGTGTTACCAAGGCATATGTTGGATGAAATGTTGGTAGATCCCTCACACATGCTACCCAGTGTGATGATGGCTATAGCGTGCGATGGCTCGCCAAGGCAAGTGATAGGGACAATTGAGGTCGAACTAGCTGTGGGTCCACAAGTCTTTCTAGTAACCCTTCAAGTGATGGATATCCACCCTTCCTATAGTATGTTGTTAGGAAGGCCATGGATACATTCTGCGGGAGCTGTCACCTCCTCGCTACATCAAATTTTGAAGTACATTGCCAATGGTGTTCTGGATACTGTCAAGGCTGAGGAGACCATATCAATGGTAAGAAATGTGGCAGTTCCATTCATTGAAGCTGAAGATTGTAAGGATGGAAACCTTCATGCATTTGAGGTTGTGAATATCGAGTGGATGCCTGAGAACACTGTGGTAAGGAAGCTAGAAATCTCGAAGGCCACCAAAATAGCTGCTAAAAGCTTTTTGAAACACAAGATTCCTTCCACATATGACATTGAGAAAGGAAGGCTTGAATGGATTGATATAATGAAACTAAAAGCTGTAGAATAGAGGTTTGGGCTTGGATATAAGCCCAAGAAGGAGGATTACGAGCGAGCTATTGGTGCAAGAAGGGAGAAGAGAATGGCTAGGATTGAAGGAAGGAAGCCTGAAGAAGAAAGCTTAGCCATCCCTCCAATCAGGATTTCATTTCCAAAGGCCACATATTTGATGCAACTTGACAAGGGACATGGAAACCTCCTTCAGAAGCTTTCTTCAATGAACACAAACACTCTAGAGGAAGATCAAGTTGAGGACATTGCTAAGAAAATTGAATCAGGAATAAGGGATGAAAAGATGTCGTAATTAACCATCCACACTCTGGAAGAAGTCACCGTCAGGACTTTCATTCGAAAGCTAGCCGAAGGAGAGAAGTTCTAGAATTGGGAGACCGAAGAAGCTTCATTGGTTTTCAAAATGTAATCAACAATGATTGTTGGATTATAATTTTATCTATATTATCGCAACCTCGCAGAGAGCGGCGACCCTCAATTGATTTTGGTTTTTTGTTTGCGTAAGGGAGTCACCACCTAGTATTATAGTCACTAGGAAACCTAACTGGTCTTTCAGAGATTCTAAGGCAAGGGACTGGTTGCGTAAAGGGAAGGTATTAGCACCCCTAGTATGCCCTATCTAAGGTAAGCTGCTTGGTGTTTGGTTTGCCTAATAATTGCTATGGTGTTGTTGTGTGTTTTTTTTTTAAAATCCCATTGTTTTCTTAGGTTTGATTCAAAATAAATTGATTAAGATAGAAAGCAAAGGAGATTCCATGTGCTTCAGAAGCTCATTTTTCCCTTAGAATTTCAAGAATTTGCGACTCGTAAATCGCAAGGAGAGACAAAAAGTTAAAAATCTAGGGCATTTTAAAAGCCTATTTTTGCCTTAGTGTTTTATACTCTCACAGCTCGTAAACCGTGGAGTAAAAAATTGAAATGTCCTCAATTATAATCAAGGCTTCTTTCAAGGATGTGTGCAGATTTATTATTCCTAGAAGATTATTTTGGATATTTACTACTCAGGGTTTCTTTATCCAAATATTAAGAGTGAATAATAACAAATTATTCCCAATAATATTTTGGATATTCGTCCTTTAAGAATTTCTTTATCCAAACATTAGCAGTGAATAATAGATGAATTTCCCCCAAAATAAGATTTTTATATTTTTTGGAATATTGGCCAATACCCTTTGGAGTTTTATAAACATGTTGTAAAATCCAGAAATGCAAGAAAACAAATTTTTTTTTTTTTTTTGTGTTTAAGAAATCCATGCAAAAATACATTTTCAAAACTTCTATATTTTTTTGTATAAAAAAAAGAGCATTCGAAACATGTTAGGGTATTGGTCGTATGCAATACACAAGAAATTTTTTTTTGATACATATGTATATTTGTCGCAGTTGCGTCAAAAACCGGGTATTCTAAACACGAGATTGATATATATTTTTTTTACAACATTAAAAAAATTCAGACTTTAAAATAAATATTCCAAAAAATAAATCTCTTGCTCTTTCTTTTATTTTTTTTAATAAAAAAAGTAAGTTTGGCTGGGTCACTTGCCCAAGCAAGTGACACGACTGGACACAAAAAACGGGGGCGCAGTTAACATTCAAAGAAGGCTGGCGAATACTGTTCAAGTGAATTAATTCACTTGAATAGTGCAAACACAAAACAGAAAAAAAGCATGCTGCAGGTGAAGACAAAAACAGACCTGTGAACATAAGCGAAGAAGCTGCAGCGACGTTGAAAGAGTGATGGTTGATCCGTGTTTATCTGTTTAAAATCTTTTCCTCCTACTCTGTATTTGCGTTTGTTTTTCTGGTTTTTCTTTCCTCTGCGTCTTCGTCAATCCCTCTCCAACGAGTTCCTGCACTTCCTTTGTCCCTGCTACAGATCTTATATGCCATAAAAAATGAAGCCAAGACCAATAGGTAGTCCCCGCTGGTTTATGGTTTCTCTTCTCTTTTCCTTTTTTTCTCTTCTTTCTCTTCTACTGTTAATCTTCCCAACCTCATAGTAACACTGGCGAATGAAAGAAACTTTCTCTATTCTCTGTGTTTTTCTCCCCTACTTTCTGCCTCTCTACCGTATTTTTTCTCGTCTTTCTTTTTGCTTGTTTTTCCTGCCCTTTCTTTCTATTTTTTCCTGCTCTTTTCTCTCCATTTCTCTCCTCTTTTTATGCTCTTTCTCTCTACCCCCATTAGGTCATTATAAGGGCTTATATATAGTCTAAATATATCTTTATTTAGGAAAGATTCAATGCATTAATTCTAGGATGCAAATCCCTACTGATTTGCAGTAAAAAAAACACTAAAAAGAAACTTAAATATTCTGATTCTGATGTCTGATTTCTTTCCAGTTTTTTAGAGGATGGTGTGGCTTCTTTCTTTCCTTCCATAGGCCCATCTGCTCCCTTTGAAATGAGGCAATAAAAACGTGGTTGCAGCTCCAAAAATAAGGCATGATGACAAAGGAAAACAGCAGGAATTTGAAGAGAAAAAAAGGAAAGAAATCAGATGGGTAAGGGTGCATGCTGCAAAGTCTTATTTTCCTTATTCGGCGTGGTAAAAATCATGTCATTTATGATGATCCAGCCCCCCTCTCCAGCTTTCAATATCCTTTTTCATTTCAATCCCTCATTTTAGCACTTTTCGATTCAGTCCTTGGTCAAAAAAAAAATCCTTCGAATCAGTCCCGCGAACTTGGGCTAGAACCTTCCTGCGACAGAATTCTCTACCTTCATGTTAGATATTCTAACGGGAATATCTTGAGCTTCTGATATTGAAATCAAGTGATTCAAAATCCCAAATTTATCTACGCGTTTAGGACTACAACTTTGATGAAGGAGTTGAAGTGAGATAAAATCACTTTACAGAACATAATCTGGCAGTAATCTGGTTGGTCAAAAAGGATCTCCGGGTCTAATTGAGAAACTGACTATGCCGAGAATCCTTATATGACTGAGAGTATGATCTAAGAACAAATCAACAAAATTTGTGATGGAAATAGAGTTTTTAGTGTAAAACTCGGGTCGGATCCTTTGTACGGCATAATTCTCTACCTTCATGTTAGATATTCAAACAGGAATATCTTGAGCTTCTGATATTGAAATCAAGCGATTCAAAAGCCCAACTTTATCTACACATCTAGGATTATAATTTTGATGAAAGAGTCGAAGTGAGATAAAATCGTTTTAAAGAATAGAATCTGACAGTAATCTAGTTGGTCAAAAAGGATCTCCGGGTCTAATTTAGAAACTGACAAATGCCGAGAATCCTGATATGACTAAGAGTATGATCAAAGAACAAGTCAACAAAGTTTGTGATGGAAATAGAGTTTTTAGTGCAAAACTCGGGCCAGGATCCTTCCCGCGGCAGAATTCTCTACCATTCATGTTAGATATTCAAACTAGAATATCTTGAGCTTATGATATCGAAATCAAGCGATTCAAAAGCCCAAATTCATCTACGCGTATAGGACTACAACTTTGATGAAGGAGTCGAAGTGAGATAAAATTGTTTTAGAGAATAGAATCTGCCATTAATCTAGTTGATCAAAAAGGTACTTGATCTGACAATGCCGAGCATCCAAATCTGATTGAGAATCTGCCCTAAGAACAATGATTCGTAGGACCTAATAAAGGTGTAGGTCAATTTTTCAACATGTCTTAAGTGACAGAATATAGCTAGGATGGTCAGATATCGTATGAAACCAAGTCAAAATCAGAGCCTAAGTTGGAACAAAAAAAATTATGACAGCAATAGAACCATTTTTTTAGTGCAAATTCTGAGGGATTTATCCAACCTTAAAGACCAGATAAAGAAGGAACGAATTTAGTATTATGAAGAGATCAACCTAAGAAAACGTGATGATTTTGGTAGAAAAGGGGAAGGATAAAAAGAGCAGAAAACAACTCAAACAAGGTTTTAAAAAAAATATTTATTTCTCTGCTTTTGTCAATCTTCTAGCAAACATGAGCCAAACTCCTACACTCAATTCAAAAGAGGTATACACCGTCTCCAGCACATGGGGTCCAAGATTGAGTAACAACAGATGCCCCCTCTTTGGAGTTAAAATTAAGTTAATTAATGTGTGGTATGTAGTTTATGAAAGTATTGTGTGGAGGAAAGGGGGTGACGAATCTAGAAAGATCTGTCTCATGACTTTCGGTGAGATTTCGAGTAGGAGGATGAGGGAATTAGGGTTGAGTTCCTCATAGAAACTGTATATTTGGATGTTAGCTAACCAAGAAAACTGGTCTTACTTAATTTCAAGATGTACAACTCCAGTTATGAGTTACCAACCGAGACTGAGTTGTGACTGATTCTTTAGAGCAGTAGGACTGATTAGTTGATGAGAAATTTTGATTATCTTAGAGGCAGAACTTGGTTCTCCTTCCTTCAGAGAACTTGTAGCCTTATGTCTTAGCTTTCCAACAAGATCTACCTCACTTAAAATGGAGTTCTAGAACTCTAGATATAGTTACAAATGGGATGAGTGTTCAAATAGTAACAGTTGGGTAGTAACGGTTGGACAGTAACAATTGGACAGTAACAGTTAGGCAGTAACAGTTCAATGTCTAGACAGTAATGATTGGATAATAACAATTCAATGTCTAGACAGTAACAGTAGACTTTCACTTGAATACTTTATGTAAGAATATAAAAGAATTGTGTCATACGAATACTTGCACATTGAGATACTAACTCTAAAAATATACATGTCATATGTATGTATGTTATTATGAGGAAATGAACATGCATAGAAAGTAACATATGAATAATGAAAGAATATGGATTCTCTATAATATCGGCTTGAAGGAATCATAACCAAAAACTTCATTGTGATTCAGGAGGAGTAACCAGGAATGGATCTTCTGTTAGGGGAGGTAATGAGATAGGCGGAGTAGGTGCGTGATTTTCCCTCCTATTTGCACTTATACAACTTAAAATTCTTCTGGTGATTGCAATTACAATAACTATCGTGTTCAATGTAAATAAAGTCTAGCGTATTGACACGACCAAAAGATTGATGTCTTCTCCCAAATGTAGAAGTGTTGAAGTAGTAAATAACCTGGCAAGATCGGGGTCGAACCACAGGGAGGTTAACTATAAAAATTATAAATAACAATAGCACAACAACAACAATAATAATAATAACTAATAATACTACTACTACTAATAATAATAATAATAGTAGTAGTAATACTAATACTAACACTAATACTAAAGTAATAATAGTAATACTAGTAGTAGTAGTAGTAGTAGTAGTAGTAATAGTAATACTAATACTAATAGTAATAATAGTAGTAGTAGTAGTAGTAGTAGTAATAATAATAAAGAGGACTTTGAGATGTAAGATTAATGTGAGGATTAAACAATGATAAAAACAAATGTCAAGGTTAGAGGATCCACTAATGGTACTTTAAATAAGAATAATATAAACTCTTATTACTCAACTGGAAACCACATATAAAGGAGGTTCCAATCAGATTATAAATTGTTAACATGATTACATTAATTATCTTATTTGAGTAATGCCAATACTTGTAAATATTATCAGGTATTCATGGTGATAACTTATGTTAACAACAAATAATAAAATTTATAATATTAATTATCACAGAAATAAAAATATTTATAAACCAAAATAATAATTTTTTAATATTAAAATTAAAAAAAATACTTATAATACAAATAATAATATTTTTAATAGTAAAACTCTAATCTTAGCAGATTTGAGCATTGCTATACCTAAAGGAACTTATGCTTGTATTGGTAGATCTTACTATCTGCTATCACTATATGCTTGCCATGATGTTAAAACTTCTAGAATGAGATTTTAGCTTGAAATCGAGGAATATGTGCTTAACATTATAGTAAAATAGCATTTACAACTATTTATGTCCATCGCCTTTAAGCTATAAGTAATTAATATATATATATAAGGAAAAAAAAAAAAAAAGAGGTCATGTCCCACGCGATTTATTGTAAACAAAAAAAATGGCATCATATTTTGATATTGGTTTACACTAGGTAACTATTTGGACATAGACTTGTGTTTAGAAATGTAGTTAATATTTTTTTAAAAAAATTATTTAAAAATAAATTAAAATAAAATTTTATTTTTAATATTAATATATTTAAAATATCTAAATTCCTTTTTAATTTATGTTCACTGATGGTTTAGTTTTGTTTTTTAAATTGAGTTTTGTTGTTTTAACACCTATATCGGGATTGACAGATTACAGAAGCCCTGATTACAAAGGTGCTGGTGTCATAGATGTTAATTACAAATGCCCTGTCATAATTAATAGAATTGTGCAGTTGAGTGTTGAAAAAATTGTAACTCCTGATGTAATGGAAGTCGATGATTTTGATGCAACTGGGAGAGGTGTTGGAGGGTTTGGATGTACTGGTATTTGAGCTTCCTGTGATTTGTAATGTTTATTCTAAAATGTTTCTATTTCTTGGTGTTTAAATTTAGCGAACAGATGGTAGACTAAGCAGTAAAAGTTTTGGGTTTGGTGAAGGAGCTCCTTTTATTAATGAAGACACCTGCAACAAGGCTATATATATAATAAAATGGTTTGTTTTTCATGTGTTCTTCATCTCCTTTTTTATCTTTTTATTAAGCACATGCATCAAGGCTATATATATTTTATTGTTGTTTGAATTGATCAAATCACACTATCTTGTTGCTTAACCTCAAGCATTACTCCGTTGTAAGAAACTTGACCGACTAATTTCAAAAATACATGGAGGATAGGTCGTTCTATCAAAAGATATTGTATGAACATTTCTTTGCAAGCTTACACACACACTGAATCTCCCTAATTTACTTGTAAAAAGATGATGGCTTCACCATTTTAAGTGAGAAACTTATAAAATAGAGAAAAAAAAAACCTTAATCCATCTTCATCATCTCTTTACAACTTCATATTATAAGTTTGCAAGTCATAAAAGAAAAGACAAAAACAAATGAAGTGTTGGTTTAGTGGTTAGGCACCGCTATATCCCTGTAAAGGTGAGAATACAAGTTCGATCCCTATGAAGTATACTTATTGGAAGAGGCAGCCACAAACCTTGAACGAGACTAGTCTCACTCTTTAGAAAGGGTGTGAGGATACCCGAAAAGCACAAAAAAAAAAAGGCAAATCAAAGAAAGTCCCATAAACCCATACAACAAACCTAAATTGAAAATCCTATTTAAATGTACTTTGTTGCTACTGCTACCGCTACTACCACCGTTTCTGATGGTGATGTTGTTCGTGCTCGAGCTCGTGCTTGTGCTCGTACCTGTGCTTGTGCTCGTGCTCGTGCTCGTGCTGCTGTTATTGTTGTTGGTGCCGGTGCTGGTGTTGGTGGCTACTGCTTGTAGCGGTTGAGGTGTTGCTGCTAGTAGCTGTTGTGCTGCTGCTAGTGATCGGGTCTGTTTCAATAAATTAAATGAGTTTTTGCAGGTGAAATATGAAAGAATATTTCGGAATTATATGTCTAAAAATGATGATTCCATGTATTTCAAATATTGTTGATAAAGAAGTTAGATTAAAAAATTGAATATTTCTTTCTTCCTTTTTTTTAATCATGATTAATAGAGACATAGAGAGCGATTAAAAGGATGTTATGGGCTGGGTTTTTCTTTTTCTGTTAATTTCCTAACAGAACAAGCCTATTCCAAAAACCATAATGTTTAGGATAGAAAATCAGGATTTTTTTTGTTCTGAAGTTAATTTCTGGGGCTTTTTTTGGGGTACAATTTGGCCTTTTTCTTTCTGGAAAAGGAACTGTCCATTCTTTTAACAAACAAAATGCGTAGTGATGTTTTAAAACCCATCTTCCCAACCAAACACATAAATTTAAATGCCAAATCAAAGGAAAGGTCAGGAATAGAACACTTGGCTGTTGAAAACTCGAAATACCAATGAAATGCACGTAAATTTTGTTCTTACCTGGCTACTTGTAGAGAGTCCAACATCATAAACCATGGTGAGATCAGTCTTGAAAAGTCCAAATGATCGCTGAGAACCAGGTCCAGGTTTCAAGTCTCCGTCATAAAGAGCAAAGAGGAATGTATCCACTGATTTTCCTGGCATGAGTGGAGTGCCCACCATCGATCGAAGGTGTGCAATCAAATTGCCATTGTAAGCCTTGGCATTCTCAATGCTTGGCCCTACGTCGTTGTCATCTCCTTTAAATGGCCATCCAGTCTCAGCCACCACAATCTCAACATTCTTAAATCCCATAGAATTCAGTGCAGAATAAACTGCATCCACCTGCAATTGATTAAACCACTTGTCAGTAGCATTTTTATTCGATCATCTAGTGATACAAAGCTTTCGCACTTGCAATTAGATTTACTCTCACCTGAGCATCGAACATGTTCATGTACTTGATCTTAGTGTTTCCATCCATTCGTCCTGCATTCGGCTGGAAAAGGCAAAAAGCAAGAGTCTCAGGCCTTGTATCGCTTCTGTAGGCAAAGTAAGGGTAGGGATTGATTGCGAAAGGCGAACCAGTCGCACTATTAAACTCCAACAAGCCCTTCATCAGATCCCCATAACTTGGATCAAAGCTTCCAGAAGAAGGTGGCTCAGACTGCTTAAGCACTCCAATCGAATGAACTGTGGAGACCTTAATTTTACCCCCGAGCGATGCGTCATTTAGAGCATTCTGTACATTTTGCATTGCTGGTAAGAGCTTGTTCATGAGATTCTGGTCATTTGAAGTCATGATCTCGTTGCCAACAGTGATGAGGATGATATTTCTAGCTGGATAGAAGGGAAGCACGTTTGTGTTGATCCAGCTCTTGGCAAAATTGGGATCAGAGGCTAGTCCTGGAATGTCACCATTTGCAGTGCCGATAATGATGGGGCGGAATCCGGGACCGATGATGTACTGATCATTGCTCATAGGAGGGGTAAGCACACTGAGACACAATATTTAACGTGGTTCGGCAAAATTGCCTACATCCACTCATTTTATTTAGAGATAGAGAAAGAATACAACACATGGAGGAGGATCACATCCACTCAACTCCCATCTCTCATTGCTACATGGCAGCAGCTGCTGCTGATGGCAGCCCTTCTCTTTCTTTCTCTCTTCTTCTCTCTACATGTCTCACAACTCTCACACTTTGCTCTCTAAGATCATGCCTCTTTTATAGGCATCAATGGCAGCTCCTCTTGCTCCTTTGTCATCAATGGTGGCTGCCAAACTCATCTCTTCTTCAACAAAGATGGCTGCCAACTTCTTCTCTTCTTCAACAATGGTGGCTACCAAAGTCAAGTTGCCAACCAACAAGCCTCCTTCTTTGACAATGTCAACATAATTGGCAATATTCCAACAGATAACAATTCCAATTCCGGTGTTGGCTAAGGCTTTGATTATGGCGGGGTCCGATCCATATAATCGGACCTTTTGGATTGAAGTGGATTGAAGAAGCTTTGCGGTGGATGATGGTGGTGGAAGGTTGTCCTCAAGTTGGCCATAGTTTATACCGATGAATGACTGCGAGTCTGCACAAAAAGCAGCAAAAATGAAAGCAGATGATCCAACATCAATTTTTAAACGACAAAACAGAACAACAACATTTTTTGTTTTCATAGACTGAAATGAAGACAGCTCAATTAAAATAGAAAGAGACGCAAACTTGCTTGCGATTTTTACAGTCTGTAAGGAGGAAAGGAGAAGGAAAGCAACAGTATAAGGAAGCACCGCCATGGCTCAGGATGAGCGGTTTCTATTCTGCATTATTTGAAACTGGAGTGGGCATTAAATATAGAATATGCTACAAGTCGAGGGCAGAAGCGTAAAGATGACTTAGGATGTATTCTTGTTATAGAATATGGGTGATGAAACTTCAAATAGATACGATAAACTAGTTTGGTGGCCATGGCTACTCCGTGGACTTACCTTTTAAAATATTAAAAAAATATAAAATATAAAAGTATTGAGTCTGATTGTAATACCAAACTCAATAATAATATTTATAATATTTCATTTATTTGCCAAAATTTTTATTTTTTTTAATCTTTCAAAAAACATTTTGGTTTTTCTTTGATAGTAATAATAGTTTTTAAAAATTTATTAATGATAATAATAATAATAAAAAAATTATCATTAATTTAACACTTCAAATCAAATCTATGGTTGTTTTTCAATATTGATAATAATGTTTTTTCAAAATTATTAATTATTTTATTAATAAAAATAATTTTATATATAACACAAGTAATACTATTTTAAATATTAATAATTTTAATTATAATAAAAATAATAATATTTATAACAATAATAAGAATAAATTTTATATTAATACATTTAATTATAATAAAAATAATTATATTTAGAAACCTAAGATCCAAGAACCTTGGGTCTTGATACAACACCCATTAGCCTTGAGTATTGACGCCAGACCTAAGTGCTTTGGGTCCTGACTTAGCCCAAGGGAACCGGGTCCTGACGCAGGACCCATTAGCCTTGGGTATAGACGCCAAACCCTAGTGCTTTGGGTCTTGACACAACCCAAGAAAATTGGTCCTAAAGCAGCATCAATAATGTTGGGTTGGGCAAGTTTTGATGGGGTAGGACCCAATGTTGGATCCAGCGGCACCTAGACCCAAAGTTATTTTTACTCGGTTCGGTTCAGTTATTTTAGAACAAAAAATGGTTCAAATTGACCGGTTCTGGTTCGGTTTGATTTGGTTTAATTTTTTCCGGTTTTGACTTGCTTTTTTTCGGTTTGAGTTCAGTTTGGTTTTTTCAATTATTTCAATATTGCCTTTTTAGTCATTAAATTTTTTATTTATTTCATGTGATTTTTTTTAGTTGATGATATCTTATATTTATATATTCTTGGCTGTTAATTGTCCGAACTTGATCCAAGGCAAAGTTGATGAGATAAAGTTTAAATTTATAGCATAAAAACATATTTAAAGGAAAAGAGACCAAACATAAAAGAAATAGCATGGCTTTTCTAGAATTCATGCGAAAAATATACTTTTGCATATTAATTTATTCAAACCAAACTGATTAATTATTCTGTTCATTAATTTTTTTTGTTGCCTTGGTTAATTTTTATAAAATGAACTCAAATCGATTGGAAAGTTACGGAACGATAACAAACACTTCAAAGCTAGCTTGTTAACGTATAGTTCCTCCAGCCCTAACAACTAACACTAAGCATTGTCAAAACCATTGCATCTGAACCTACTAATAAACATGCACAATTTTTCTTTATCTGATCCTACACAACGTAGATGACGTTGAAATAAACCGTGACCTCTAGATTTAGAAACGTGTGTTAACTAAGTACGCAACAACACAAAATTATTATCATATTAATCAAATAAATAATTGAACAATGAAGTATCAAAAAAAAAATCCAAATTAGAGGTCATTTTCATCCACATGCTAATAAATTGGCACAACCACATACTATAAAAGACAAGCCATTATAAAAATAAAAAAAATAAATTAATGTTTAACTATCATTATTATTAAATTCAGTCTAACTTGGTATGTTAATTTGTCATTTTAGTTGAAACTATAAAAGCAGAGAATTAAAAAAAAAACCCAACATTATTCTACATAAAAAATAATAGAGTAAAATTCTTACCTTCGAAGACGGTTTAATATATATATATATATATATACAAATCAAAGCTCAAACCAATTTTCAGAAGTTTACATAGCAATTTGATCTATGGATTTCAACGTCATCTACGTTGTGCCCACGTATTAGTAGGTTCAGATAAGGGAAAATTGTGCATGTTTATTTCTACAGAGAACCTTTGAAACTTGGAAGGATAACTTGTCTTCAAAGAATTTATAAGCAGATGCAATGGTTGTGACAATGCTTAGTGTTAGTTGTTAGGGCTGCAGGAACTATACGTTAACAAGCTAGCTTTCAAGTGTTTGTCGTCGCACCATAACTTTTTGTCAAGGAAGACACAGGTGTTTTATGGTTTCATTTCCTTTTTTATCTTTTTTTTAACCACCTGTAACAAGGCTATGTACGATATCTGACCATCCTAGCTATATTTTGTCACTCATGACATGTTGAAAAATTGACTTACACCTTTATTAGGTCCTAGGGATCATTGTTTTTAGGGCAGATTGTCAGTCAGATTTGGATGCTCAGCATTGTTAGATCAAGAACTTTTTTGACCAACTAGATTATTGCCAGATTCTGTTCTCTAAAACAATTTTATCTCACTTCGACTCCGTCATCAAAGTTGTAGTCCAGGACGTGTAGATAAATTTGGGCTTTTAAATCGCTTGATTTCGATATCAGAAGCTTAAGATATTCCCGTTTGAATATCTAATGTGAAGGATCCTGACCCGAGTTTTGCACTAAAAACTCTATTTCCGTCACAAATTTTCTTGATTTGTTCTTAGATCATACTCTCAGTCATATCAGGATTCTCGGCATTGTTAGTTTCTGAATTAGACCCGGAGATCCTTTTTGACCAACTACATTACTGCTAGATTCTGTTCTCTAAAATGATTTTATCTCACTTCGACTCCTTCATCAAAGTTGTAGTCCTGGATGCGTAGATAAATTTGGGCTTTTGAATCACTTGATTTTGTTATTAGAAGCTCAAGATATTCCCGTTTGAATATCTAAGTTGAAGGCAAAGAATTCTGTCACGGGAAGGATCTAGCCCAAGTTCGCGGGACTGATTAGAAGGATTGTTTTTGGACCAAGGACTGAATCAAAAGGTGTTAAAATGAGGGATTGAATTGAAGAAGGATATGAAAAGCTGGAGAGGGGGGCTAGATCATCATAAATGACAGGAATTTTACCACACCGAATAAGAAAAATAAGACTTTACAGCATGCACCCTTACCCATTTGATTTCTTTCCTTTTTTTCTTTGCAAATTTCATGCTGGTCTCCATGGTTGTCTTGCTTATTGGAGAGCTGCAGACCACGTTGTTATTGCCTCATTTCAAAGGGAGCAGTTGGCCTTATAAAAGGAAAGAAAGGAGCCACACCATCCTCTAAAAAACTTGAAAGAAATCAAACATGATCACAAAATCAGAATCAGAATATTTCAGTTTCTTTTTTGTGTTTTTTTACTGCAGACCAGCAAGCATTTGCATCCTAGAGATAATGCATTGAATCTTTCTTAAATACAGATATATTTAGACTATATATAAGCTGTTCTAATGACCTAACGGGGCAGGAAAGAAGAGCAGAAAAAAAACAGCAAAAGAAAGACAAGAAAAACGCAAGAGAGGTAGACAGTAAAAAAAATAAAATGCAAAAAATAGAGGGAGTTTCTTTCCTTCATCCTTGAGTTGCTGTGAGATCAGGAGAAGAAAAAAAAAGAAGTAGAAAAAGAGAGGCAGCCGCAGGAAAAACAAGAAAGAGCAAGAGAACACAGACTCCACCAGCACATCACAGCTCCATCGTCATTGTTTTTGTCCGTCAGGAGGCACGCGTGAGCTGTTTCTTGGTCTTTTGTTTCATTTCCTGTAGCACAAGATCTACAGGTGTTTCTTCCCTAGTGCTCCAACTGTGAGAACTTTAGGGACCCTCATGTTCTTTTCTCTTATTACCCCTGCTGGAGGAAAGGTTAGTCGGCCATGACTTTGTCTTTTTGTTCGTAATAAAGCATGCTTTCCTAGTTTCTGTTTTGTTTCTCTCTGTTGGCGTTGTGAAACGAATAAGGCAGTTTTGTTTTTTCGTGCTTGGGATGAAATGCAACAACAATTTTTAAAGAAGTTTTTTTCGTCTCACAGAACAAACTCTTTCAAAAAACAATTCATCACTTTCACTCAAAAGTCCGGAGAAACATTTTACCAATGTTGGGATAGGTATCGAGACTTGCTTAATACTTGCCCTCATCATGGTTTTGAAACATGGAGATTGGTTTCACATTTTTATGAAGGGTTAACACCTAGAGATAGGTAAATGGTTGAATTGATGTGCAATGGAACTTTTCAAGATAAAGACCCTAATGAAGCAATGGAGTACCTAGACTTGCTAGCCGAAAATGCTCAAAATTGGGACACCACGGGTACTTATGAGGCACCAAGAAAAACTCAATCTCATACATCTAGTGGAGGTATACACAACCTTAGGGAAGATCATGACCTCCAAGCTAAGTTTGCATCTTTAGCTAGAAAAGTCGAAGCACTTGAATTAAAAAAGAGTGGTCAATTAAAATCCGCTCAAGACATTGTGTGTCAAATTTGTGAAACCAAGGAACACTCAACAAATGATTGTCCAACTTTGCCTTATTTTAGGGAATGCCTCCATGAACAAGCCCATGCTTTAAACAGTTTCCAAAGGCCCAATCATAACCCATACTCACAAACGTATAACCCTGGTTGGAGAAATCACCCAAATTTCAGTTGGAAGAGTGATAGCAATAATACACAAACTTCACAGCCACCATTTGAAGCACACCATAATTTCCAAAATTCTCATGGATATGCACCTCCTTATGCTCCACCTCCTAGAAGAAATCTTGAGGAAACATTGCATGCATTCATTGAAAAGCAGGAGACAATCAACACTCAACTTGCTCAAAGCATGACAGATTTTAAAGATACTCTCGCAAAGTTAACATCTACTCTCAGTTTCCAAGAGAAAGGTAAGTTTTCATCTCAACCACAGCAAAATCCAAAGGGGCAATACAATACAAATGCAAGTAGTTCTAGAAGCCAACACATGGATCAAGTTAAATCAGTCATCACTCTTTGTAGTGGTAAGGTTATTGAAAAACCCACACTTGAACCTTGTGAGAAAGATGAAGAGTTTATCTCTGAGGGTAAGGAAGAGGTTGAACCTGAACATTATAAAGAAAAGGCTGATTCCCCGCCAGCACTCTCATTTCCTCATGTTAAGACCAAACAAAGAAAAGTCAATCACAACTCTGAAATCTTTGAAACTTTCAAACAGGTAAGGATCAATATACCTTTGTTGGATGTTATTAAACAGGTTCCTTCCTATGCTAAATTTTTGAAAGATCTATGCACTGTGAAGAGAAAACTGAATGTGAAAAAGAAAGTCTTTTTAGCTGACACTACCAAAAGATTGATGTCTTCTCCCAAGTGCAGGAGTGTCGAAGTAATAAATAACCCGGCAAGACCGGGGTCGAACCACAAAGAGGTTAATTGTATAAATTATAAATAACAATACGATAACAACAACAATAAGAACAACAATAACAACAATAATAGTAACAGTAATATTAAGAGTAATAATAATAATACTCAGTACGTGGCGTTGTTATACCTGAGAATGATATAAAAGATCGGGTCACAGGTTTCCAGCCTATATACTGAGTTTATGAAAAGATCAAAGAGATATATTATATAATATAAACAGATTTCTGATGCGAATGAACAAGGCAAAACCAACAATGTCAGGATCCTTGATCAAACATAGAGCATACTTAACGTACATATAATATAACAAGAATGTAAATAATAATAATAGTAGTAGTAATAATAAAGAGAGCTTTGAGAGGTAAGGTTGATGTAATGATTAAACAATAATAAAAACAAATGTCAAGGTTAGAGGACCCACTAATGGTACTTCAAACAAGTATAGTATAAACTCTTATTACTCAATTAGAAACCACACATAAAGGAGGTTCCAATCAGATTATAAATTGTTAACATGATTACATTAGTTATCTTATTCGAATAATGCTAATACTTGTAAATGTTGTCAGGCATTCATGATTATAACTTATGTTAACAACAAATCAAGTTCCTTTCATAGCTCAGGTGTCGGTTATACCATACAGTATGGGCTATGAAAGTGCCAAGTATTTGTTGTACCAAGTGTTATGCAACATAAATCTAGATTAACCATTTAACAAGCAAAGTATTAAAAGTGAACAAGATAACAAATATAAAACATGTTAGTATCCAACATTAAGGTCCATGTTAAGTTTACATTATACTTATTCTCACACCATTAGTGTACCCTTTTCACCTTTACATAATTAACTTAGCTAAACATAATGAAAGAAAGAAACATAAATGAACAAGATAGGAACATAAATGAGAAAGAAGTTAACTAAATAAAGGAAAGGAAATGAAGTGCATAAACTTGATATTAATGAAAGCAAAACATAAGAAATACAAAGAGAGAAAACAAGAGCATGATCTTGATCTGGAAACCAAGATGCCTCAATACATGGTAAATGCCTCCTTTTATAGGCCAAAATTTGGAACTATTGATTTGTTGACTAATTGATGAGTGGGTGGCCACATCTTGACTTGGTGACAATTCTTATCTTCTTGTCTAAACAAAACATCATTTCTGACATCATAATTTGCACAGAATCCTCATGAAGCTTCTAGGAAATTGTCTCAGATTTCCAACAAAAAAAGGATGAGGTCATTTGGACTTTTATAACTCAAGATATGGGCTGAACACTGAACAGTGTTTGGGTTGCAAGACAGATTCGGACTTCTTCGTTGTTCCAACAATTTGGACTTGAAAATGGCCTTTTTAATTCTTGGGCTCCTCATGAAAGTTGTAGGCCTATGTTTTACCTTTCCATCCATATAAAGTGGACCTAAATCCGAGATCTAAAGCTCTAGATATGATCCAATTACCGAGCAATGTTCCGGTTTGGACTGCACCAGCATCTCTTTTTTACGTTTGGCCATCTCTTTGTCCTTTCACTTTCAATACTTAAACTCATCAATCAATCCTTTCATTTATGTGTTAGGCCTGCATTTAAGATGAGCATTTACCATAAATTAAGGTATCTTATAGTATCAAACTTGTTATTATAAAACATGCTTTAGTTAAGGAGTTATTGATACTTCAAGTGCAAAATGATGATATAAAACCTTGATAAGCATGCACTTTTAAGTACTAATCATTACCCAAACAAGTAAGTGTCATTCTTCAGAACAATAATGCTTTGAAATATAAAGACCCTGGTTGTCCTATAATTTCTTGCTTTATTGGAGAACATAAAATTGAAAGAGACTTACTTGATCTTGGAGCTAGTGTGAATTTACTTCCATATTCAGTCTTTCAAAGTCTCAATCTAGGTGAGTTAAAACCAACCTCTGTAACTCTTTTACTTGCTGATAGATCTGTAAAAGTGTCTAGAGGAATAGTTAAGGATGTGTTAGTACAAGTTGATAAATTCATTTACCTTATAGATTTTGTTATCTTGGATACACAACTTGTTGAAGCAAGTAATTCAATTCCTGTCATTTTAGGACGTCCATTTCTTGCCACTTCTAATGCATTGATTAATTGTAGGAATGGACTGATGAAGCTATCATTTGGAAACATGACATTGGAGATGAATATTTTCAACATTTACAAGCAACTTGGAGATGATAATGATTTACAGGAAGTGGTCTTTATTGAAAAATTAGTTCATGATCAATTTCAAACCACTTCCAGTGAAACTGAGATTGATGAATCTGATGATTTGCAAATGGTCTATTTTCAGAAAGAATCAAAGGCATGTAATTGGAGACTATAAATTGAAGAATTGCCACCATGATCAATTTCAAACCACTTCCAGTGAAACTGAGATTGATGAATCTGATGATTTGCAAATGGTCTATTTTCAGAAAGAATCAAAGGCATGTAATTGGAGACTATAAATTGAAGAATTGCCACCATGATCAATTGAGTTCATACCTTCAAGTGTTCAACCACCAAAACCTGAATTGAAGTCGTTAGCATTTAATCTCAAATACTCATTTTTGGGAGAAAATGCTACTTTAATTTCTAGTAATAATCTCTTCCAAACTTAATGCACATCAAGAAGGTAAGTTATTACAGACTCTAAAAATGCACAAAAATGCATTAGGATGGACCATAGTTGACATAAAAGGAATTAATCCTTTGATTTGCACACACAGGATTTATTTGAGGAAATGCTAAACCCTCTAGAAAAATGCAACGAAGGCTTAATCCTAATATGAAAGAAGTGGTGAAAGATGTAGTCATTAAGCTTTTAGATAATGGAATCATTTATCCTATTTCTGACAGCAAATGGGTAAGTCCTACCCAAGTTATACCCAAAAAGTCTGGAGTCACTGTGATAACAAATGAGAAAAATGAGAAAAATGAGTTAATTCCAACTAGGACTGTTACTGGTTGGCGCATGTGCATTGACTATAGAAAACTTAATTCAATGACTAGAAAAGATCATTTCCCTTTACCTTTCATGGATCAAATCCTAGAAAGAGTTGCAGGTCATGAATTTTATTGTTTCCTAGATGGCTATTCAGGTTACAATCAAATTGAAATTGCATTGGAAGATCAAGAGAAGACTACTTTCATATGTCCATTTGGTACTTTTGCATATCGAAGGATGCCTTTTGGATTATGTAATGCACCAACCATGTTTCAAAGATGCATGCTTAGCATATTCAGTGATATTGGTATTGAACGTTTTCTTGAGATTTTATGGATGATTTTTCTATTTTTGGTGATTCATTTGATGATTGTTTGACTAACTTAGAAAAGGTTTTAAGCAGGTGTGAAGAGAAGAATCTTGTACTGAATTGGAAAAAATGTCACTTTATGGTAACAAACAGCATTGTACTTGGTCACATTGTTTCATCGAAAGGAATTGAGGTTGATAAATCTAAAATCGAGTTAATTGCCAACTTACCAACACCAAAATTTGTTAAAGATGTTAGATCATTCTTAGGACATGCTGGTTTTTACAGAAGGTTCATCAAAGATTTTAGTGTAATATCTAAGCCCTTAAGTAACCTTTTAACAAAGGATAATATTTTTTAATGGACTAAACATTGTGAAGAAGCCTTTGTTAAACTTAAAAACTTGCTTACTTCTGCTCCTATCATTCAACCTCCTGATTGGTCATTACCTTTTTAAAATAATATGTGACGCTAGTGATTATGTCGTGGGTGCTGTCTTGGGACAAAGAAAAGATAAGAAACCTTATGTGATTTACTATGCAAGTAAAACTTTAAATAGTGCTCAAATGAATTACATCACCACTGAAAAAGAATTACTTGTGGTAGTATTTGGATGTGATAAATTCAAGTCTTATCTTGTTGGATCACCTGTTGTTGTTTTTAGTGATCATGCAGCGTTGAAATATCTTTTTTCTAAGAAAGATTCTAAGGCTAGATTGGTGCGATGGATTTTGTTACTTCAAGAATTTCATATCACAATCAAAGACAAGAAAGACACCGAAAATGTTGTTGCAGATCATTTGTCTAAGATTGACAACAGATTTTGAAATCTGACTATCACACCTATCGATAACTACTTTCCCGATGAATCTTTACTTTTTTTCTACGATGCCTTGGTTTGCATAATAAAATTGTTAATTTCTTGTTTCAAGACAATTGCCAGCTCATTGGAGTACCCAAGACAAAAGAAAGTTCTTAAACAAAGTGAAGAAATTTTATTGGATGACCGTATTATTTAAATATTGTCCTGATCAAATATTTCAAAGATGCATTCCTGACAATGAGGTAAGTAGTGTCATTAAATTTTGTCATTCTAAGGCATATGGGGGTCATTTCTCATAAAAAAAGACAACTGCAAAAATCTTACAAAGTGAATTTTACTGGCCCACCATGTTCAAGGACTCACATGCATTCTGCAAGACTTGTGAAATATTGTCAAAGTTGGGATCTATTCAAAATATCATATGATGCTTTTAAATCCTATTCTTGTCATTTGAGATCTTTGACTGTTGGTATAGATTTCATGGTCCATGTTCCTCCATCATTTGGTTTTGTGTACATATTAGTCGCAGTAGATTATGTTTCAAAATGGATAGAGGCAATTCAAAGTCGAAACAATGATCACAAAACAGTGATAAAGTTTTGAAAAAAGACAATACTTTTGAGTTCGATTGGAATCCCTTGAGCCATGATAAGTGATGGTGGGAACACATTCGCAACAAGCCATTTGATTCTTATTGAAGAAATATGGAATCACACACAAAGTTTGCCACCCCCTTATCCTCAGACAAGTGGACAAGTAGAGCTTGCTATAGGAAGATTCAAACAAATCTTGGAGAAAACACGTGAAACCCTAATAGGAAAGACTGGTCTTCAAGACTTAATGATGCACTTTGGGCTTATCGAACTCTTATAAAAAACATCTAGGTATGTCACCTTATAAACTAGTCTATGGAAAACATTGTCACTTGCCTGGGAAATTGAACATAAAGCTATTGGGAGCTATTAAAGCTTTCATTCAAACCTTAATGATGCTAGTCAGCTGCGAAAATTGCAAATAAATGAGCTTGAGGAAATAAGACATGAAGCATATGACAATTCAAGAATTCATAAAGCAAGAATCAAAGACTTTCATGACAAGAAAATATTGAGAAAAACATTCAATGTTGGTCAAAAAGTCTTGCTTTATAATTCTCGACTCTATTTATTTCCTGGAAAAATAAGATCAAGATGGAGCGGTCCTTTTATTGTGAAACATGTGTAGTCTACAAAGACGAGGACCAAGTTCATGCTATCATCCATATGGGGCTTGTGATATCGAGAATCCAAAAAATGATAATGTTTTCAAGGTAAATAGGCATCGTTTGAAAGTTTATTTTGACAATTTTTCAGTTAAAAATGACTCTATTGAATTGAGTGATCCTGTATATAAAGATTGATTCTTTTTCTCACATTGTTTTGTGTTTTGTTTTGGTTTTGCTAGTCTCTCTCTCTCACCCCGGTCAAATGCGGAAACGGTACTCCGTGACTTAAGTCGGTTCTTTCAGATTTCCCATAATAACTGATATTTTACATATTTGTACAATTTCTTTGCTTCTTTCTCCCTTCTTTGAATCTCTTCTCCAATTCTCTTTTGAAAGCATGACACCACTCTTTTGAAAAATTGAAAAGAATTTTCCCACTTTGCCTCCAAATGCGATTACAAAAAATTTACCGTGCTAGGTGTGCAAGATTGAGGTTGTTTAATGAATCATGGAATTCCTGAAGATATTCACTGGCTAATTGAAGCAAAGGTCTGATTATTAGGTGAGTCCTCCAATTCTTTCATTTCAACCATGCCTGGAACAGGTAAAAGCACTTTTGTAAAGAAACGTCATGCAAAATGATTGAAAGTCTGTCACAGATGTGTCAGATGGACTTGCAATGCGACGTGTCATTCTTTAGGAATGATATCTATAAACTGTGAAGATAAAATACAATTCATTAAGGATGGCCTTGAGTAAGGAGTCTTCAGAGATAATCTTCTGTTGACCCTTGAGACCATCCTAGTGGAGATGTGCATCGTGCAATCATGATTTTATGGCCATAATTCCATAAAGAACATGCTCGACTTAGTCTTGGGAATCTAACTAAAAAAGACCCTGTTTGCCAGTTTTTAAGAAAACTGGATGAGAAGCCTATCCCCGCCCCCCGACCCATAGAAGGCGTTTAAGCCATTCTTGGGACGTAAACCAAGGGAAGATGTGAGCATAATCATAACTACTGTACATACATTGCTTTTTCAAAATAAATAAATAAAGAGAGAGAGTGTGAGACAACAGCTGGCCTACATATAGGTGGTATGATTGCATTTTTAATTTCTCATTTATAAATTCTTCTCTTCCTTCCCTTCATTTCTACTCAACCCATATATTCATCAAATATATAAGTGTGTAGAAATGGCAGGTTCCTCAATCATCACATAAGAGTAAATATTTGTGCGTTTTTCGGTGGATCCAGTCCTAAGAAAGAAAAGGAGTTTTTAGAATCAGCAAATCATCTTGGTCAGGTACTAGCTGAGAGAAAGATTCATTTAGTGTATGGGGGAGGCAGCTTTGGGTTAATAGAGGGTGTGTCAATAGCTGCATTTTTAGGAGGTAGTCAAGTTTTGGGGTTGTCCCCAAACTTTAGCAAATAGGGACATCAATTGGAAAAACAATTGGAGAGAATTATAGGTCTGCCACATGTTTTGATCACTGAATGCCATGTTTAACCATGTTGATGCCTTTATTGCCTTACTAGGTGGTTTGGGCACATTAGAAGAGATCTTTCATATTTTCTCTTGGGCCCAACTGCACATTCACCATAAACCTACAAGTTTGTTAAATGTTAATGGTTTCTATGATAATTTGTTGTCTTTTCTTGATCAAGCTGTGGAACAGGAATTTCTAACATCTTCAGCATGACAAATCATATCTCTGCTTGCTACTGCAAACAATTGATTGACCAACTACAATCTTTCATCCCTATTATTGATCCCTGCATGAGTCGCCTAAATTGGTCACTAAGGGAAAGCCGTAAAAAGCTTAGATTAATTTGAGCCTTCATTTGTGAAACCTTGTGTCTTTTGGTTTTATAATAGCATATTATTTGTGTTTTTGCTACTTCTTATATTTTTTTAAGTGTGTTCAGGTTTGTCATTGTTCATTGTTTCAGGTGATGTCTTCTATACTCTATCTTTCTACCTTAGGATATTGAGGACAATGTCTCGTTTTAGGGGAGAGGGTAGAGTTAAAAAAAA